>NC_039360.1:70116155-70131473 GCF_003573695.1 Papaver somniferum
CATGAATAGATCTTTTTGATCCAAGCGCATGCTTCTTGTCAGCAGATTACACGATAGTTCCCACGGGTCCTGCATTCCACGCTTTCTTAGGCGACGGAAACAGGGAGAACACACGCATATTGCTATCCAAGTGTTAATACTTATTCCGATTGGTCTAACTGGTCCGTTTTTTTTTTTTTTTTGAAAAGGTAACTCAGTCCCTCTATTTCACCCTAGCAAAGGTAACAACTTGAATCGTGTGCCCCACCAAATCACTTGAAATAAAAGAAAGCTAAAAATAGAAAGTGAAAAGGACTCGACGAGATATGGCGAAACTATCATGTTATTTCTAACACCTGAGCTATGTGCTTTTATGAATAGACTCTATAGATGTTTCCATCTAGTCAGATTGGTTCCTCAGCTCCTAAAACAAAAATGTTTCCATCCACTTAGATCGGTTAGTGCTATCCTTAATAGGCGTAAATTTCTAGGCTCTGGAGTTTATTATTGCAACTAAAAAGTTTCTCCCATACCCCCAAACTTAAATCTAACATTTTCCTCAATGTTCTAAAGATGAAACTAAAAGCATGAACAAGGAGAAACTGTTACCACTTGAAGCAAAAGAGATAAGGAAGGATATTACCGTGTCGCAAAAATATTGGGTTACCTCCCAAGAAGTGCTAAGTTTAAAGTCTTCAGCCAGACTTAGGAAAGGATTAGTCAACTCGAACCATAAAGTAACAGTCGAAATAACTGTGGGTCTTCAAAACGAAAAATAGCTGACCAAAGGAAACTACAATAACCCAAGAAAGTGAACAAGAAAAACATGCCCTTATCTAGTTTCCTGATTAAGATATTTATATCTAATTGTGGTTCAGGTTCAGGTTCTATGAAAGGGTCTAAATAAAATATTTTCCTCGGATGCATTTCCTCATAGGTTGGATCCAAATTATTAGGTCCTAGAGTCTCGAAAAACTCAAATAAGAACTTAGAATCACAAAATAATAATAACCTAAATAACTGAGGATCCTCTAAGTCAATCAGGTTTGACTTACATAATTGACCACAGTGAGAGTAGTGGTCATTCTTAAGCAAATGTGTCGATTCTAATTTCCTAAAGCATTTAGGTCTAGTCTCACAACTTAATATTCGACACATTTGGAATATAAACGTTCCCACAGTTGGAAGAAAACTATTTGGTGGAAAACAAAGTCAATCTGGGGATCATATCCTGGGCAAACCACATCAACCAGAGGATGGGTTTCTAACGACTGAACTCCTTCATGGACATCATTAGGCTCGGGAAAACGAGTATGAAGGTAATCTTGTAAAATGGTCGAGGCACAAATATCAAGTCCTAAGTGTAGGGAATTTCTGAGAGTTAAAGGTAAGGCACTAGGGAAGTGATAATCACCCCCAAACTTAGAGTTTTCAGTGTCTCTAGATAGACCTCTAATTATTTCTTGAATTTCCGTATCTCCAGAGTCCTTAAAATATTCAAGAGATTCTTCTAAGTTATTATCAGGTAGTGCATCTTTACTCATCTCTACGGGTCTATCTTCTTCTTCCAAGACTATTGTTTCTAAGTCGCTAGACTCTAAAACAATATTTCGAAATGAACCCGTTCCTCTAAACCACTATCGGCTTCGTAATCAAAAGGAAAAACTACATCGTCTAAAACGGCGGTATCCCTAATCAAATCCTCGTCCTTTTGAATAGGTGAATAATCATAAAAATTATTTGGATTTGAACTAGAAATAATATAATCACTATACAACTCAATTGGATTACTAGACTCCTGATCACCATGCCTACATATTTCGAATTCTTCATTACTGCTATCCTCATCATCATAGTACGAAAATGATTGAACCTTATCTAAATAAGTAGTGTCTTTTATTCTAACCTCGTCCTCTAAATTAGGCAAATATTCACTATTTACATCAAGGGTAAAATTGGAAGCACTATTTTGGAAATTTAGATCTTTTAGAGAAGTTCTATTCTGGGTCTCTAACAAAAGATTTTGGGCCGACTCACACGAATTCCTGACGTAATCTAGGAAATCAGGTAAAGAAAGTTCACTCATTGCATTATTTTCTTCCATAACTAAGTTATTCATTTCAGCGAACTTACGTGTTGTCTCAGCTAACTTACGTGTCGACTCAAGTAAAGTGGAATTAGCAGAATTTTTCTCGTATGACTGATGGTTGTGAGGATAGTGATTGGGCTCACCATGGTATGAACCATAACCTTGAAGAGTTTGGCGTTCCCAACCACTATTCCCACCATGGTAATAAAACTGATGATGTCCATATCCAAATTCGGGTCGATATTCATTGTATTGGCTTCTATCATACCAGCTCGATATTCTTAATTGCAAGGGAATTCTACACAATCATAAACAAGGCCGACTCGACTCCACCAAAACAAACCTAAAGATTTCTAGCAAACAAAAAGCATGATGGCTCCACTTAGATTGTTTCTAGACCAGCTTCTATCTTTCGAAAGGGAATTCGTTGCAATTTGAGCAAACCCCTCTGGAATCAATCCGAGTCAAAGTAAGTTGAATTGAGGCGAGGGAAGCTCAGTGGAGCTTTGATACCCAAGGCCTCACCGCTATCACAAGGCGGCGCAGTCACGCATTCAACTCACAGAAACCATCATGAACTTTGGAGTGTGCTTAAAGAGCAACCAATATTTTTCGAACGAGTTTCCTATTAAGCTCGTTACCCTAGCGGTCTCGTTCTATTCCAAATTTTAAGCTTTGGTTCGCGTTAGGTTTCGTTTTCCTAAGGCGGGCAAGAAGGGAGCGGTTATGAAATCCGAACCCTTATCTTGTATTGGCCAGGCCTTTCCCTTTACTAGGAATTTAAAAACAGTCCAAATTCATCCTCAATCAATGAATCACCTTAAGGAATACATTAACTCGCTTACAGGAGATTCGCGAGTGTTTCGATGGACTTACCTCCCGTACCAGACGGGGGATGAACCGTTGAAGTCGACTCGGGCCACGACTCCTATGTCATGTACGAACCCGAGGGGCCGAGACGATATAGTAATCGTCGTCCTTCCCTGCACATAGTTTATATAAATTTTTTTTTTAATAATACCCTTCTGTAGGGTTAAAAAAAATAAAGTCCAATTGTTTAAAGTCCAAAGCCCAAAATAAAAATAAAAAAAATTACAGTTTTCCTCACACACTCTAAAAAAAATTAAAAATTAAATCCTAAAATTGTCCTTTTTTCTTCTCTTTTCGCTTTTCGCTTTAAGCTTTTTCCTCTCCAAGTCCTTAGTGCTCCACTTCGAACCTGTAAATCAAAGAAAAAAAGACAAAGTAAAAAGGAACAAATAAAAAAAAAAATCTAAAAATTCTACCTAAGCACAAATCCGCGTCAGCGGCGCCAAAATGATTAAAAGTTTTTCGTGGTTGTAGTAGTGAGGTTCAAACTCTCGGATTTGTGAAGGATAATTTTTTAGACTTAATAAAAAAGGATAAATATATACAAAAATATTAACAATGGGCGAGAGGTACTGGGACTAGGATTCCGCCAATTTCATTTCTTAAGGTTCAAATAATAATTCTTTTATCAATAATAGCTCGAAAAATATATTAAATATATCGACTCTAATTTATTGCCAAGATTGATTCTCAAAATATTAGGTGTAAATGTTAAGCATGGGACATCAAATCATCTAAGCTAAGCATGACCCATCAAATCAAATCACAACTAATTAATTTAAATCATAATTTCAATTAAAATTAATGCAAAAGTCATGAAAAGAATTAAATATAATTACCCAAGTGTGAAATAAGGCTTCCTCCATTGCCCCAGTGTTGGGATTTAGCTTCTCATATTAATCATAATCTCAAAATACATGTATGTTGCTCAAAAGTTGATTAAAATGATAAAAATGAGTAAAACAGTGAATGTACGACCCACAGAAGGCGTCACAAAAAGAACGATAAGATAAGGTGCTGCTGATATTTAGACTGCACTGCGACCCACGGTTGTGCGTCTTAGACGCTGGTGATAAACGACTGCCCTCGCGAGTCCGTTCTTCGTGTTCTTGGTGTTCTTCATCAGCAGCAGCAGCAGCAACATAGTTTCATCAACTCTTGATTTCTGCTTCTCTGGACCTCCTCTAGACCCCAAACTCTCGACAGCCTCTCTGTAGCACATTAGGAACATATTTATACGTAATTGAACCATTGAATCTCCTCCATTAACTCCAAATAATCTTCATTTACTCGGCCATTGAAGAAAAATATTTCGGAATATTTTCTTCCCTGAATTATCTCTATACGCGTCTGGAGCTGTAAATGGTGAGTAGATTTTCTTTGTTTATCTCAAGCACACTTCAGAATATAGCCAAGCCCCATCCAAACACGAGCAGCACACTTCCAACTCATCAAAACCCCGTGAAAATATTTTCCATGCACGCGTCTGCTCTGATTTCATCTGATGGATTTTCCAGCCAAATTTGATTGCATCCAACACCCATATCCTTCCTGTCTAGCCCAGCAGAAGATACCCAATGAGTTTCAGCTATTGAATCGGCCTGAAACTCATTCAAAAATCGATTGGCAAATATGCCAGTAAATAACCAAATTTTCCCGCCAATTTTGGAATTTGAATTTGGGAAGAAAACTGGCCTCCCCCTAATCCAGTTCTGGTGTCCCTTTAGCAATTGGGGCTGAAATAGTAATTTTTGGGTGGAAATAGTAATTTTTCTTGGTTCCTCCGGGACATTTCTGTGACGTTTCCAGTGCATTTCTGGGGTGCCTTTAATACTTTATCTTGGGGGTGTAAAACACCACTTTTTGAGCCCATTTCGCTGCAAGGGCTTATTTCTCTAAAATTTCCTACAAGAACACAAAATAACACAATAAGTACTTAATCGAGTCTAACAATACAGAAAATTGAGAACAAAATAGACACATAAATGTGTCTATCAAGTATAAGTTATATCCGGGTCCATTACATATGGATATTCTGTTGTAAGTTAAAAATTATGGGACGTTTTATTCAATTTGTCTATCCTATTTATATGGAATTCTTAATGAAACCTGTTATGAGGTATACTGAATTTTTTTGAGGCATACTAAATAATGCCAAAATAGGGTCACTAAATAAAAAGAAACATCACCCCTTATCCACCTTTTTTGATAATGGCATAACTACCCTTACATAATTAGTGTTAATGATTACGATCAAATTTGATTAGTTAGAAATTTTAAGGATTGATTAAAAATTAAATTATTAGTGGTAAATTAGTAGAGAAATCAAATTTATGTGAGAGAGTTTGGAATTTTGAGAGGAAGAAGAAGAAGTGAAAAAAACTTGGGTTTTGAGATTTTAGTGATTAGAAGTGACCAAAATGTGTGATTCAAATCATAGGTAGACTTCTATACGAGGTTTAATGTAGGGCTGTCAATGGGTCCTCCTCCCGGGTATCACTAGGCCTAGACCCGGACCCTACTTATAAAGGTCGGGTTCGGTTCCTGACGGTTCCGAGTACTCGTCGGTTCCGGGTACCTATTGGGTATTAAGAAAACTATATAAAAAAACCTTAAAAGCGTAATTTCTTTCTCTTTCTTGGAAATAAATTATTTTTATAAATTATTTTTATTATTTCTTTTTTAATGTACTAAATAAAGATCATAAGTAAGAAAAAAATGAGAAATGAAAAAATCAAAGCCGAAACTAGCAAAATAATTGAATTTTGCTAAAAATATGAATAAAAGAATGAATAACCGGGTACTCAATACCCGCGGGTACCCAACGGATATTACCCGTTTAGATTCGGGTCCAATCAGGTAACTACCCGCCGGGTCCTAAGTTGTTAATGGGTCCACCTTTATGACTCAGAACCGGACCCGATCTACCGGGTCCGGTCCCGGGTAATGGGTACTCATTGACATCCCTAGTTTAGTGTCCTTTTTATAAGTTGAATCTGTCAAAAAATTGAATTTCTAAAACCCAGATCTACTGACCAGATGAACGGTTCGGCTGATAACTTGGCAGCCGAACCTAGGTATATTTTCAAAAAAAAGTGGTTCGGCTGACAAGTTATCGGCCGAACTTCACTCTGTAACTGACGAATTTTAGATTCGGCTGATTCGAACAAAATCTAGCAAAGTCGCATTAGCCGAACATAGTGTTTCTCTAAATCATATACTAGGTTCGGCTCAAAATTGATATTCCAAGATCAGCCGAACCGATCTTCTGAAAACCCTAATTCCATCTTTGAAATCATATTATATCGATCAAACAAAATAAAATCAATCAAAAACAAGATGGATTTTTTACAAATACATTCTAAAATACATCTAAGAGCAATTGGGATTTGGATTTCGCACTCCAACATCGCTCACTTCGATTCGTGTTTCGTTTGCTTGATTGATTTGGAGTCCAAGATATTTAAGTTTAAAGGTTATTTTTATTTTTTTATTTTATGTTTTTGAGGATAATGACACTCTAATAATTAAATTGTTTAAGGATATATACGTAATTGCACCACCTTTAGACATCCCTTATAAACCCACCACAGATGGAATAATGAATGAGTACGCTTCAAAAAAAATTCAGTATGCCTCAAAATAGGTTTCTTCTTAATTGCTGGCTATCCCCTGATTTCACCTATTCTTAATGCCCTTTCTGAGCCCTAATGCTCAGTCTCTTTCCCACCATCTAGCTTGTCAGTTGGGTGCCCAAGACGGATTCAGAGTGAACTTCACTAGGCCTGTTGCTGCAGCCTAGGCATCCACTTCGCGGAACTTGCTTTCACTATGGTCCATCTAACTCCTATGCAATAGCATCACCTCGAGCAGAAGCTCAAAGTTCTAACAAATCTGGGAATTTCCAAATACTACTGGTTTTGCACCCGTGCGTTTGTGAAATATTGGATTAATTAATTAATTTTATTTCCATATTAATTAATTTTAATATATAATATGATTGATTAATTTTATTAACAACATATGAATCAATTAAAAATTAGTAAGTTTATCACTCCTAAAACTAATAAATTATGGACTTTGCTGGACCCGACGAAGAAAATAACCGTGAAATGTACCGAGGGAGATAGCACGGATCCAAGGCATCGTTCTGTGCATTGGGATAGGTGTGGGGCAGAAGTGGGTCTCACCCTCTGTAATACACAGATGTTCGACGGTGGTTGGCCGAATGGAATATAAGTAATGATTTTTCCTTTCCTAACACCGAGGCCTTTTCAGCACAATTAGCTCCAGAGTTGGCAGAAAACTCTGCAGTTAAGCGTGCTCGGGTGGGAGCAATTCAGGGATGGTTGACCTCCCGGGAAGTTTCTGCTGGATTACCGCAATGATGCCCGTTGAAAACCCCACACTATCGGATGACCGCAGTGGCTAAGTGGAGACATTATCAGTGGATGGACGGGTCATTATACCCTCCCTCTCACACGGTACAAATTCGGAGAGTATTCTTCGGTAAATTATTCAATAAACTAATTGAAAAAAAAATGTAATAGCAGAAAAAGAAAAAGAATGAAGAAACCAATTATAGGATTGTAGTCCAACATTCTTAAAGGCTACAACATCTGTTCTAGCTTCAGAAATTAATTAGAAGTTATACTATTCCATCAATTTTGAATAGTGGGAATTAAGTGTTTGGCCCCCTCCTCACTCTTTCTCACTCTTATTGTTTTGGGCTTAAAGTCCATTTAAAAATTCTTTAACCTATTTTATTGAAATGACCAAAAGAAGGAGGGTCATATGAATAAAGATGTTAAATGATGTTAAAATTTGACGTAAACTCTATTCTTTAAGGGTATAATTGTCAAACCAACTTCAATATAACATATCTCACAAATCATCATCAACGGAAGCAGGATTGAAAGACTGGATGGGCTATAATAACACTATGGGATAAACATTAAATTCCTAGGGGGGCTATTATTTTTTTTTCCCAAAAACTACACATGAAAATTGATTTTTGGGTGATTTTTTAGGATTTGGGGTGGCTGGAGCACCCCTAAGCCACCCCCCAATACCGTCCCTGCAAACCATACATAGGAATTTGATAAATGTTATATATTTAGAAAGGTTTTTGAAAGACCAATCCAACGAGCGTAAATACAAATAATCAAATTATTCGTATTTTTAGAAATGTTTATTCTTTCAATGATTTTTATTTATTTTTTCTTATTTGTGTCTTGATATTATCCACAATTTTTTTAAAGTACAACTATTATTGAAAGTATTTTTTTTTAGTGTGCAGATATTATCTACGACTTTTTTCGGTGTGCAGTTATTATCCGCTGTGTTTTTCTAGTGTGCAGGAAATATCCATAATTATTTCAGGGCCAAGAGAATAATTTGCATAATTGTTTCTATGACTACAAGACCAAATGAGTAAGACCCATATTTTTTAGGGTCATAAGAATAATTAACCCGATTGAATTCCATGTACTCTTGCAATCACTATATATTCTTGCATTTTATCGGTGCTTATTGAGATTTCTATATACTTTTGCCTTTTTTGGTCTACCTAATCGTGTGCCTTAAACTTGTTAGTGGGAAGAGCCATCAAGCTCGTGATACACATATGTTCAGAAAATATCGTTTAGACGCATGATTTTTTATAAGTTCCTCCATCTCGATCATGTCATATGATTCGGGTATTTTATTAAGATAAAATAAATATTGAGCGGTGATTTTCTTCCGTATACGCAAAACAAAAATATTTTCACTTGGAAGTCATTGAACATAAAATAAAAATCGTCCACAAATTAGCTAAGTTTTCGACAAAGATACTTATCAGACCTACTGTTACAAATATTTTTGCCAATAACAAATGTGTATTTTCTGCTATGCCCACCATGAACCTGCAACCCGATAATGGCTGATTCGCTATCGGTGATAGAGTTTTTAAGATCTTTACGACTTTAGTAACTATTTACAAACAAGCCTCACCCTTGCCACCGACACTCCTAAAATATCTTCCTATAACAAAATGTTGAACTGCAAATTTGTTTTTAAATCATCTATATAAGTAGGTTGAAAAATTCTTAACGTGGAGGTCATCGCCAACCCTTCATCTGTGGGGGTTTATGTGTGTAGGCTTTAAGAAGGTTTGTTTTAAAACTCATCTAGTTAAAGTCATACCCTATATTTTAGACATTGCTAACCCTTTGTTTGTAGGGGTTTATGTGTGTAGGCTTTAAGACAGTTTGTTTTAAAGCTCATCTAGTTGAGGTCATATCTTATATTTTAAAATTTAGATTAAACACAAAGATGTCCTTTTTAGCCTGATTAATTGGGGGCCTAGTGTGATTATTTGGGACCTATGACTAAAAAACAAGAAGAGTCATTAAGAAGTAATTTCTATAAACTCCTTATACACCTATTTATGTTAATGCCTAATATATCCTTATTCATCAGTGATGATTAATTAAGTTAGTATTAGTTAAATTAATTAGTGTTTGAGTTTGATCATAGTGTTAGGATTAGAGTAGATATTAATTTCCTCTTCTAAGATTAGGAGGGAAAAAAGAAGTAGAGGGAAAAAACAAAAAACTAGGGTTTGTATTTTCTTAGCAAAAATGAAATTTTATAGTGACAATGAAGACTCTACTAGTGATGAAAAAGTGGATGCATTAGATAATCTTGATTTAGATTCTACCGAATTGGTTTTTTTGTTGAATGAAGAAGAGCATGTCAACCAAAGAATGCTTGAGGATATTATTCAAGCAATAGAACAATATTGCTGGGAAGAAGAAGGTGATACAGTCCAACCTCGATAAACGAATGTTCGATAAATGAATAACCTCGCCAAATGAATAATTTTCTCAGGTCCCGACTCCCGACTTGGGCCAAGGTGATAAATGAATAACCTCGCTTAATGCATTAATGAATAAAAAAATTTGAATCCTTAACGACCCTATAAATATACAAACGAATAATCACTAAACTTCGTACAAAAAATATATATACAAATAAACCAAAATAAATTTTACATAAAAATATACGTAGAAATAAACTCCAAAATATTCATCTATGGTTGATTGTCTTTTTTTCCACCCAAACCAAAATGCAACGCATCTTTAATTTTATACAATGCTTGCATAATTTTTGGAATATTTTGCCAGTGTTGTATCAAGTAATTTTTTAAAGTGATCATCGCTTGAAAGACATCTTGAGATGACACATTTGGTACGGCGCTATTATCGCCTGACTCAGTATTATTCTCATCATTCATTACTGACTCAATAATTTTTTCGTATGTTGAAATTACATAACTGCATCATTCTCGTAAGAATAGTTTAAAACATGTTCCAAGTCCATCACATTAAATCATAAATGACACTAGTTAATCCTTGTATATCTTCTTCTAATTGACCATTTTTTGGTTCGGGAACATCAATACCTTCAGCCCAAATCTTATAAAGACGGCAGTTTGCAATTGTTAAACCCTCTAGATGCATTTGTACATCTTCTCTTATATAATTTTATTTGTTTATCGATAAATAAATAAACCCGTTAAACGAATATTTTTTTCTTGGTCCCGAGGGCATTCATTTATCGAGGTTAGACTGTAAATAGGTATGAGTTGTAACGATCTACAAACATGTATTTGCACGTCGCGATCACCCAAAAAGGGAAAACTTTTCAAAAAAGTTTACCAGAATCGATTTATTCAATAACACCACTTAAACCGATTCTGGGTAAAATCCCCAAATTAAATTGGGTACAGTAATCGGTTGTTGTTCATCACCATATAATCCGTTGTAGTAAATTTTTGGAGCGATAGGTACGTGACTAAAATCGGTTTTTGTTGGTGATGTACATATGCTGATTCCGTCACTTGGTTGTTCACGTGAAATACATGAAGTTCACAATTGGTTCATTTATGTATATATGTAATCAGATTGTGAAGACGAAAATCGGATTACATGTTATGCAACGTGAACCGATTGTGAGATTTGAGAATTTTTCTCCGAAATCATCAAGTCTTTAATAGGACTTTATAATTGCTCATATAATATGATTCCTCACAATCAGTTGTCTCGATTGTGACACATGAACCGATTTTAAATCCTTAACTTGTCGATATATGTTGTAGATTGTTGCGACATTCGACGAAGATCAGCCCAAACCCGTACCTCAGCTGGGTCCTGATACCTCTGCCCACTATTTCACCGATTTGGAATGGAAAGAAAGAAACGATGCAAAGCAATGGTTTATAGACAAGGGCATAGAGATCAAATGCGCAATAGTTTTATAGACCGTCATTCAAGTTGTGATCATTTGGAACTTGTTTGTGAGAGAGGTGGAACACAAGAAAGTCACTGGGTGGTTTCCCGTTTAATATTATAGTTAATAGACCCAATAGACCCAATGATAAGGTATACAAGCTCTATAAAGTGATGAATGGTTGTCATAATCATGATGATCCATAATCTCTTATTGGACACGCTTCCGTTTGTGGGTTGAAACCACATCAATTGGAAACGGTAAGGTCGATGAAAGCGTGTAAACCAAGTGATGATAAGAATAACCTGTCCACTCTGAGGCAAATTTACGCGGTAAGAGCAGCCTTTAAGAGGAGAGAATGGGATGGTAGAGCGGTTATGGAACAATCTCAGTGGTTAGCAGATCAACACGGATACACAATGAAGAAGCAACTATTGGAAAGTGACTCGTATTTTCTTGGCGCATCCGGAGATGATCAAGTTGGCCCAATCTAATAACCCGTCCCTCCACCGATACTGTCCCCACTTAACCACTGCGGTCATCCGCAGTGTGGGGTTTTCAACGGGAATCGCTGTGGTTATCCAGCAACAACTTCCCGGGAGGTCTCCTATCCCTGGATTACTCCCGCCCGAGCACGCTTAACTGCAGAGTTTTCTGCCAACTCTGGAGCCAGTTGTGCTGAAAAGGCCTCGGTGTTAGGAAAGGAAAAACCATTACATATATTCCATTCAACCAACCACTACCGAATATCGGGGTATTAAAATACCATCACCTTAAATTGGAGCCGTCCTCGGCTCCAGAATATGTATTAGACCAGATCTCCGAAGTTCCCTGCCCATCATGAGAAGAACCTGGACCAACTCCGTCCAGCGTACCTTCTCACCCTCGGCAGGTGACCCACCGTCGGCTCTGATACCATTTGTAATGACACATCCCTCCACCGATATTGTCCCCACTTGGCCACTGCAGTCATCCGGCAGTGTGGGGTTTTCAACGGGCATCGCTGCGGTTACCCAGCAGCAACTTCCCGTGAGGTCACCCATCCCTGGATTACTCCCGCCCGAGCACGCTTAACTGCAGAGTTTTCTGCCAACTCTGGAGCCAGTTGTGCTGAAAAGTCCTCGGTGTTAGGAAATGACAAACCATTACTTATATTCCATTCGTCCAACCACTACCGAATATCGGGGTATTACACCCAATGATTCTATCAAGTTTTGTTAATAGATTGTACGTACAAGACCAACAAGTACAACATGTCCTTGTTAAAAATTGCTTGCCATACTTCCTGCAAGCAAACTTTCACGGTAGCGTGGGGGTTTAGGGATCGGGATAATGATGTGAGTTTTACTTGGATGCTAGAGACTATGAAGGAGATATACCGTGGCGATCAAACTTCGATGATCATAGTAACGGATAAGGACCAAGCACTAATGAATGCCACAGGGGTGGTTTTCTCGGACGTTAAGCATTTTATTTGCACATGGCACGTACAATGCAATATTAGAAGTAATTGTAGGGGTCATATCCAGAAGTGAAACAGAGTATGAAGCGAATAGGTTACTATGGAAGTCTTTTCAACATAATTGTGATTTAATGGTACAGTCAATGTCCGTGGCCGATTTTGAATCTTATTTGGAGAGTTTTATTGGGATGTGGAAGAAGGATTACGAGAAATGTGTAGTTTATTGCTTGAAGAATTTGTTGGATCCGTACAAGGGAAAATTTGTATATGCTTACCTACCAGCATATGCATTACCAGAATGAGGAAAGCGGAAGGATCTCATGGACGTTTGAAGAGCTTGCTCCGAGGGAGACAAAACATTATGATTACGGTCCAAGCCATCCATGAATACACCGAGGCTGATATCGTCAAGATAACGACGCAAATGGAAGAGAGAAGGATGCGAATCATCACAATCTACAAGGATTACCATTGGTTGATTAGACGTTTAAAATATAGGGTGTCTCACTAGGAAATCATTTATACGATGAAGGATTACAAATATTATGTTGATAACGAGATGGGGAGAAGGAGAATTGTATGTTCATGTATGATGATGACGACATTGGGATTTCCGTGTCGTCACATGATTGCGAGGTATGAACAAGGAATTCCGTTTGATATCATTGATCCGTTTTGCAAGCAACTAACTTTCAAACCACCCCCAACCGAAGAACCGCTCGAATCCTTTGTGGATACGAATATTGAAAGAGAAATCATCGAGAAATTCGCAAAAAGGATGGTTTGGCACGAAGTTTTGATGTACGTACTTGAAACTCGCCGCTAACCCCTATATGGTACCGGTTAGAGAACCAATGGTGCTACCACCGACGGGCAGACCACCTACCAACATGGATATGCAGGAAGAAAGGAAAGATTTTGAGGTTGCAATGAGTACCCAAAGAAACTCGTTGATGAGTAACAAAAGAAACTTTTCTCGACATGAGTATGAAGACGCTAAATATGAAGAGGCGCAGGTTCCAAAGAAAGTCAACAAATAGGGGGGGGGAACGGGACAAGTAGCGCACAATCCAAGACAAATGATCAAATCATTCCTTCACAGATTGAGCATGAAGAGGCACCGACTAAGAGGAAAATGGGTCGACCAAAGAAGGGAGAATGCGGGACAATTAGCGCACATATATTCCTTTCAAATTATCTAGTCGCTCCTTCGCAACATGAGGATCCAATAAATCCTTCTCAAAAAAGTCAAGCGCCTACAATACATGAGTATCCGAACGATCTCATCGTTCATTCTCAAGAGAGTCAAGCGAGTATAACACGAGTATCAAGGGAACGTGCATGAAAGGGACAACTAAGACAAATGGGTTATATGGTGACTCTAAGGGCCTCTCTTGGCGATGGAATCCCGCCTATGGATGAATGAGGTAGACCCCATCAAACGTGTTACACCGTATTCGAGGAGTATTATTCGAAACTTCCTGAAATCATTAAGCCCTATGTGTTATCTACCGACGATGTGGATGCAGATGAGAATTGTGGTTATCACATTGCGTCGGAACAAATAGGCCATATAAGTTTCGCGGACGTTGAGAACCTAACCCAATGCCAATATTTTAGAAAGATGATGGCCTTACGCCTACAAGAAGACAAAAAATTTTACATATCAATGATGAAAGAAGGAAAAACAAGAAAAGACAAAGAAGTGAAATTTGATAAAATGGTTGCTAGAGTACAAGGGCCAAAGGGGAATTGACCAATTACCCGAGAGTATTGGATGAGCATGCCTTTATGTGGTCATCTCTTGGCGGAAACATGGAGTTGCGTTGTTCATCTATTTTGTAAGGGAACATATTTTACATACGCACCGAAATACACCATTTGGGATGAATCGCTTAAGGATCGTAGAATTGCATTATTCAACCATAACAACATTCATTATATCGGTCTTAGACTATGTGAAATTTTCCATTACCACCGGTGTGTAGGTTTCATGAGGACTCAGAGCTCACCAAGGAATGACTGAAAAATACGAGCCCAACATGAGGCGCTGGGAGGAATTGGTCGGGCCAGATCAAACGATGGGTTTCCATGTGTTGGAGTGAGTATTTTCCTTTTGTTAAGAACTTGAACTATCAGATGTTTATATTTTGTCGCTTTCATATATTATATGTTGCAAACTGAACCAAGCTTAATGAATGAAAGTGATTTGTCTTTTTTGGGTACATTGGACTCATGAAATTTGTAACATAATTGGTCTTCTTATACGTTGTTAAAGTCTAATTTTCAAGGTGGTAAGCTGCAGCTTTTTCAGAATCGGTTTACATTGGAACTACTATAAACCAATTCTGAATTCAAAGAGGAATCAGTTTACGCTGGAGTTATTATAAATCGATTCTGAACAAAACTTGTCTAGGATTTATTCAGAATCGGTCTTTGTGGACGACAATGTAATCTGATTCTTGATAAAAAATAAGTTACTGAAAAACAAACAATTTTTAATTCAATAATCGGATTACATATGGTCCAACATGATCCGATTGTGGACCATTTTCACTTTTCATAAACTTTTAAAATTTAAACTAGCACGGTTCTACGCTACCACACTGATCTTTTAACTGCATAAAATGAAAACTTTCTATTT
>NC_039360.1:70133997-70138398 GCF_003573695.1 Papaver somniferum
TTTTGTACAATATTTTATTTTATTTTATTAGGATTTCTTTTTCCTTTTGACTTGTTTTGTGCTTCAGGATTTTATTTCTGGAGCCTTTTTGAGAACGATGAATGCTTTGCGCGAGACGTCGTCTATGACGCTTGGTGAATATAAGTATGGGTCACGGTATAAAGAAGTTCTTAATTATAATCGTCTCAGGTATGGAACTTGGAATCCACGTAATTTCGTTATGGGTGGTTATTCAGATGAGTATCAACCCCAATACCATGAGGGTGAAAATGAACTTGACGCTACAAGTGATTTTAGGAATTATGATACCGATATAATATCTGAATCAATTGTATCTTACCCAACTCATGATCATTTAACTGATTATTTGTCTATTCAAAAGGACGAGAGTTGTGTTAGAGACGCCATTTATTCAGATAATGATGATTTAGAAGAACATATTTATATAGAAGATACTATTGTTGAGTCTGATGACTTAGAGACAGTAGATGTGCATAATGAGATATTTTCTAATCATTCAAATAATGAGTTTCCTATAAGTCACTTAGTTGCAGATAGGGATGAGGCGATTATTCATGATATTGTTGCTCCATTGTGCTCTTGTTTTTCTGATCCATCTAGGGATTTTCTGAATGCTGATGTGAATGTTGAATATATTGATATTGGTCAGATAACTTGTGTCGATGATTTTGAGCCTTTATCTGTTTGTTTAGCCTACTTTTCTGATGCCGATGACCCTATGATTATTGATATTATCAAGGCTTTGCGACCTCCAATAGTTAATCAAGGTAACTCAACAACGGAAGTTATTTCCGCAGACTTAGAACCAGATTTAAGAGTTGCCAATTTTGAATGTATAGGTCATCGTGCTAATATTGATGATTATTTGCCTTTTGTAATTGTTAATTCATTGATTCCTCTGATTTCTGGTGAAGATATTGTGTCGACGGAAGTTATTTCAGCTGATTTAGAACCCGATTTAGAGTGTGCTTCCCAAATGGAAACTAATATGCATTCTATGTTTGTTGTTCATGTGAGTGATTCACTAATCTCGACCTTGCATGACTTGATGACTAAGAATTGTTTTCTCTTGGGAATAAATTTACACATATTTTTGGAGGTTTATAGTGTTTGCAGGTTCATATTCGCAGCTGACCTGATTCGTTGGATTGATCCCCAACTTTTCAGACTTTATATATATGCTTTGCTTCTTACTTTGGTGCAACCTCACCTTGTTTGGGGTTCTTTATGTGCGCAAGCAGGGATACAAAGATTTTGCTTCATGGGAGTCAACCTATACTATTTCGCTTCATGGGAGTCAACCCATCAGATTTGTTTTCTTTCCTCCATCTTTTATCTGTTTGCTTGAATCTCTCATCTTAATTTCTACGTTGGATGACTCAATTACATTGAGGACAATGTAATGTTAAGTGTGGGGGAGTGGCACTTTCGTTAAGTGTTTCCAAAAAATAAATAAATTATGACCAGCTGTTTAGCGGGACTACATAAAAAAATATTATTTTTATAGTATGTTTTATGACCAGCTGTTTAGCGGGTCTTTATGTGTAGCTGTTTAGCAGCCATTTTTCGATCTTTCTATTTAGCGGACCTGTCTCGCTATTTAGCAGACATTTCTCTCGGTCTTGCTGTTTAGCGGATCCGTCTTATTGTTTAGCACACATTTCTTTACCACTGTTTAGTGGTTTCGTCTCGTTGTTTAGCATACTTCGCTCTTTATCCAGCTGTGTAGCGGATATATTATTTGTTTTGCTCGAGGACTAGCAAAATATAAGTGTGGGGGTGTTGATAAGCACATAGGTGCTACATTTTATACCCATATTTATATTAACTAGGACTCGATATTTTGGCTAATAACACTAATTTGGTGCTTTTGTAGAAAGTACAAGAAAATCCAATTACCCGGAGGAAACACAACTAAATTACAAGTTAAATGGCTTTTGGAACAAACATATGTTACTCATAGCACCAAAGGAGTCGAAGCTTAAATGATCATGTTGCTGCATCACATATTCCATGAGTCAGGACCAGAAAATGATGAAGTTAAATAAAGAATTGTGTTTGCTTTGGTACGAACACTTGGAACCCCACCAGGTGTCATGAACAGATAAATGAATGAGGTGTCAAGATGCCTCACAAACCTCTCGTCACAAAATTCCGAGTAGCTGTTTCATATCGAAGCATAGCAACATTTCTGTTCTTTACCAAACGAGAGAAAGTCTCTCTGTTTCTGTAAGCCGCAATAATGGCCGGACTGGGAGTCATGGAGAGTGGATTTAAATCATTTAATGCCAAGATCCGCGAAGGTAGTTCAGTGGAAGAAGGTGTTGGTTCAAAGACAGCTGAGAATCTCGCAATTTCAGGTGATGTTTAGATGGGTTTTGTGCTGTGCAGCTGGTGATTGAACGGAAGCAGCAATGGAGGGGTTTTGTGTTAGCTGAGCTCGTTCCGTTTAGTATTGTGATTGGTCGATATTAAGGAAAGCGATATACTAGGAAAGTGTCGTGATATCTTTCCAAGACCGTAGTGGTCAGTCTATGGAAAGTATTGTCCATGTAAGTCACGAATTTGAGACCCATAAAGAAAGGCTCAAGTTCGTGCTTTAGGAAGGATTTTTCACCAAGTTTGAGTCATGTATAAATAGCTACGGCATTACAATGAATAAGAGAAGAACATGATTTACCTAAGTTTTTAACATGGCATCACGAGCCAGTTGAAAACCCTAAAAAAAAAAAGAAAAGAAAAGAAAAGAAAATCGTTGAGAATGGGTGGTGACGTAGAATCATCAAACAAAGACAAGAATATAGAATATGATACGCAGAGGAAGAATCCAGTATATCACCTAGGATCGAGTGATGGTACAGGTATTATCATCACACCGGTTGTTCTAAAAGGACATAACTATGATGAATGGGTTAGAGCCATAAGAAGATCATTAATAGCTAAGAGGAAGTTTGGTTTCATTGATGGAACAATCAAAGAACCTAAAGAAAGTGACCAGTTGGAAGAATGGGTTGCAATTCAGTCGATGCTTGTCTCCTGGATCAGCAACACATTGGAGGCGTCACTCAGATCGAGTTTGGGAGACTATGATAATGCCAACTTGTTGTGGAACCACTTGAAGAGACGGTTTTGTGTTGTAAGTGGAACACGGACATGCCAGCTAAATACATCTTTAAGTGAGTGTAAACAAAAGCGAACAGAAAGTGTGGCTGCCTATTTTGGAAGATTGAATAAGATATGGGATGAGATGATCACATATATGAAGGTACCAACGTGTAGGTGTGGCAAGTGCGAGTGTGATATTGCAACACAGGTTAGTACTTTGAGAGAAGAAGATTTACTACATTATTTCTTAATTGGACTAGACGCTGTCTATGGTTCCTTGTGTGAACAATTATTGGCAAGAGATCCACTGCCTTCAATAGATGTAGCATATCAGACAATGGTAAATTCGGAACGTCTCAGAATAGGAGATGTAGCTTCCACAACAGAAGTTCATGACAATGTGATGGCGTTCAAGGTACAATCTGATCAACGTACTCTCAGTAACACATATGATCCTAACAAATATTGCAAGCATTGTAGCAGACAAGGACACTCGGATGAAGGTTGTTTTCAGCTTATTGGATATCCTGAATGGTGGGGAGATAAACCTAGAAGTGGAATAGGATATGGTCGAGGAGGAAGAACCGGTGGTAGAGGTCGTGGTGGATTTGCGAATGGTAGAGGAGGTAGAGGACAAGGAACTGGCAACCAGGTTCGAGCACATAATCTAAATATATCAGAGACAAAGCAGTCAAGTGGTACATATTCCTCAGACGACTCAGATTTGATGGGAGTAACCGCAACACAACTCAAACAGGTGCTTGAGTTTTTGAATGCAAAGAAAAATACGTCCCAGCTTCAAGGTAAGCAAATTAAACCGACTTGGATTATAGACACGGGAGCTACAAATCATGTCACGTGTAGAAGAGATGACATGATTGATGTGAAAGATATTGTGATGTGTACTGTTGGACTCCCAGATGGAAAATATGCACAATCTGAGAAAATAGGGACTATTATTCTGCAAGGCGGTTTGAGACTTGATAATGTGCTTTATGTGCCTCAAATAACTTGTAACCTAATTTCAGTCACACAACTTATTGATGAGTTAGTATGTACGGTACAATGTACTAACAGTTTATGTCTTATACAGGAACGGTTGACGAGGAAGGTGATTGGAGTGGGTGAACGACAAGGTGGACTATATATTTTCAGTGGTGTGCCTCAAGTTGAAGTTATAGCGGTCAGTGGAGATTCATACGAGCTGTGGCATCGACGAATGGGACATCCATCAGAAAAAGTATTGCAAAGGTTGCCGGGTGTGAGTAGATTAAA
>NC_039360.1:70142461-70143190 GCF_003573695.1 Papaver somniferum
TTATTCAACCATAACAACATTCATTATATCGGTCTTAGACTATGTGAAATTTTCCATTACCACCGGTGTGTAGGTTTCATGAGGACTCAGAGCTCACCAAGGAATGACTGAAAAATACGAGCCCAACATGAGGCGCTGGGAGGAATTGGTCGGGCCAGATCAAACGATGGGTTTCCATGTGTTGGAGTGAGTATTTTCCTTTTGTTAAGAACTTGAACTATCAGATGTTTATATTTTGTCGCTTTCATATATTATATGTTGCAAACTGAACCAAGCTTAATGAATGAAAGTGATTTGTCTTTTTTGGGTACATTGGACTCATGAAATTTGTAACATAATTGGTCTTCTTATACGTTGTTAAAGTCTAATTTTCAAGGTGGTAAGCTGCAGCTTTTTCAGAATCGGTTTACATTGGAACTACTATAAACCAATTCTGAATTCAAAGAGGAATCAGTTTACGCTGGAGTTATTATAAATCGATTCTGAACAAAACTTGTCTAGGATTTATTCAGAATCGGTCTTTGTGGACGACAATGTAATCTGATTCTTGATAAAAAATAAGTTACTGAAAAACAAACAATTTTTAATTCAATAATCGGATTACATATGGTCCAACATGATCCGATTGTGGACCATTTTCACTTTTCATAAACTTTTAAAATTTAAACTAGCACGGTTCTACGCTACCACACTGATCTTTTAACTGCATAAAATGAAAACTTTCTATTT
>NC_039360.1:74545861-74712366 GCF_003573695.1 Papaver somniferum
GTTAGAGGCAGCTCTTCGTTTTCTCCATATCCCGCAACAGTGCTTGCGTACCACTATTTCTTACAGGCACAACTCAATGAATTAGCACATCCTTTTCAGGCCAAGCACCATGGTGAGGGATTTCCCTGAGCTATAGCTTATTTAAAGCCAAGGGAAAAGGGTCTCAGGGCAACCTCACTACGGTGCTGTGCCATCCCTTTGTTATACTGCACGAAAACTTATAGTGCAAAAAGTAAACTGAGTTTCTCTTTTCTTCTTTTCTAATTTTTTTTACTGTGGAATATTTGAATAGGTTAAGAGTTTTAGTTACAAAAAAAAGAGTGAAAAAGAGAAGGTTTAGTGTAAAACTGTGAAAACCAGAAACAAATACTCAATTTCCGTAAAGTAGAAAATCACACGTAAACTGAGTTTCGATGTGATTTTCCTTCCTTACAAGTCGCATCAGATGTGATCAACTTTTACAAAGTAGCTAATGGATATCGTTATTCTAAAGCGAAGACCATAATAGTTGGATTTTGTTACAATTAAATTATAGCGAAGCAAAATCACTTACCATAATACTTGACCTCAGAGGCCCCAATGACCACAAACCGAACATTCGAACCCATCCAGTTTTTACACATCCAAACCGGAATAAATAAAAAGTCGTACTAGTGAGACCCGCACGTGATGCGTCTCACGTGCGGACACGCCACGTGACGCGTCCGTGCTTCCAGCTGTAGAATGTAGATTCTTTTTTTGAACGTAGTAACCAACTTAACTAACTCAGGTAGGTTTTACGTTCCTGGGGTATTTCACCCCGTTCCTGTCATTGATAAAAAAGTTTGATAGAAATTCTGGGCATGCGTCTTGCCAAATCCTTATAGTCGTCGTAGTTGGATGTTGCGTTTGGTGCTTAACTGCTTGATTAGCTAGTTCGTCTGCCACTTAGTTGGCTTCCCGGTACGCGTGTGATATCCTTTTAGTTGTTATTTGTTGGTGTAGCTCTCTTATTTCTGCCAACATTTCTTGCATACACCAGAGGGCATCATTTTGGTTCCTCAGTAACTGTAGCATAAATTTCGAATGTGTCTCAAACCATACCCGTATCCATTGTTGTTGTATTTCTATTTTTGTAGCCACGAAACCGCCATTAATGTTGTCGTGTTGCCTAAAGGTATTGCTATTGCTAGTAGTGATTTCCCGGTGGTTTCCCTGCAAATGATTCCCGCTCCTGCCGGTTCTGGATGTCCCTTTGTTGTTCCATCTGTATTGATTTTAATCCATGACTCTTGTGGTGCCGTCCAGCCAACCAGGATATTGACTTTTGATATGTTGTTGGTTGGTGCTTTAAATGCTGCTGGTAGCCCAGAACAAAAAGAAATTATGTGTTGATGCGCTCAAATGTAGTCTTCAAACATTATCTTGATGATCTCAGTAATTTGTGCTGGTGTTTGTGGTTGATTCTTGTAAATCCTAAAATTTCTGGCTTGCCAAAGATGCCAAATAGTGAAGCCGAAGATTGTATCTGGTTGCCTTTTCTCTGTTAAGTCCTTCATGTGCTGTGGTGCTTGAATTTGGTTTCGTGGGTTTTGGATTGCGTGGTTATGATGGTTTGTGGTATCCGATGGATTTTGGTTTGTTATCAGGTTGAGCTGTTGTTGACAGTAAGGTAGGATGAGATTCCATACTTGTTGTGCATTGGGGCATTGGAAAGCTATATGTTGTGCTATCTCTGGTTGTGCTCTGCATGTAGGGCAAATGTTGGTGGTGATGACGTTGATTTTTACTAGGGTGTTGAAGGTTGGGATACCTTCGATGGTGACTTTCCACAAGAAAATTCTAATTTTTGGTGGACATTGTGGTTGGTGGTGTGGTGTTGATGGTTTGTATTAGTGATACCTTGTTGGGTCTGGGTTTGCGTCGGTATCTTGGTGGATATGGTTAGTTGCCAAGTTGTTGATGAGTTTATAACCGGATTTTGCAGTGTATTGTCTCGATTATGAAAAAGGCCATGCGATGGTATCGGGTTTTGGGTATCTGGGTAGGTGGATGTTGGTGATGGGCAATGGTGGTGTTGAACATCGAGTGGATAACATCATGTTTCCATGAGTTTGTTATTAAGTCGATTAGGATGGCCACTGGTATATTTGGTGAAGGTGGGTGGATGGTTTTGTGAAATTGACATGGGATCCAGTTCCGAAGAATGGAAGTGTCCTGACCATTTCCTATTTCGAAAAAACATGTTCCTGCAAAAAAACAACAAGGTTAGCCAAACATTTTCAACTAAGACTGCATGATGATTGAGGTTTTGAGATCTGTTGTTGGGTGAACAAGAGGTGATGGTATTTCTTTCTGCATAGTGATGAGAAGATGGAACCGTACGTCATTGCTATGCACTTGCCAAACCCTTTTTAGAAAAAATGCCTGGTTATGATGTTTGCTTTTCCTTATGCCTGCTCCCCGTCCGCTTGTGGCTTGGTGAGCCCATCCTATCCAATTGGGTGTAGCTTTTTTGATTGTTTATCATGTCCCCACAAGAAGTTTCTAACAATTCTGCCCATGATGTTGTGGATAATTGTTGGTAGAAACTGTGTTTGCATTACATGGTTGGCCGTTGGTGTAAGCGAAGTGTTGATGAATAATATTCTGCCTGCTTGGTTTATACATTTAGTTATTCGGCCTTTGGCCTTCCTTTACATTCTTTATAAGAGTTCAATAAACATATGAAAATTGTTTCTTCATTTTCGAAATTGGATTCCCAGATATTTAGTGGGTGTGGTGAGGTGGGTATTTGAAAGATGGATGCGAGCCATTGAATCACCTGTGGTTGTAGTTTTGGATGGTAATTTTTCTTTATTGTTTAGTTACCCCGCCGATATTGTGTATGCATGGATGACGTTCTGGAGAGTGTTGCATGGATCGACCGTACAAATGAGTAGTAAATCGTCTGCATATATGAGGTATAAAATAGGTAAACCTCTCACCTTTGGAAGACAATATTTCTGCACAAAGTATGAATAAGTATGGCGACAATTGGTCTCCTTGTCATATACCCCGCTGTGGTTGGATTGGGCTATGTGAGCTTCCATTGACGTTGATGGAGTAGAATACCGAAGTGATGCATGTTATGATGTATTTGGCGAATAATTATGGGAATTATAGTTTCACCAACGTCAGTTCAATGAAACCCCAATCAAGACAGTCGTAAGCTATTTGGACGTCCATTTTTAGTGCAATTCTTAGATGCAAGCTTGGAGGTGTTGTTCGAATGTGGTGGAATAACTCAGCTGCAATTGTGATATTTTCGTGGATTGCACGATTAGGCACAAAAGCACTTTGGAAAGGACTTATGGTGAATTATATATGATAGGTCTGATCCTATCTACTAAAATCTTTGCAATGGTTTTGTAGACCACATTGCACAGCCCTATAGGTCTGAAGTGTGATGTTTGGCTCGGTTCGGGATTTTTGGTGTTAGGGTGATGTTGGTGTGATTCCTTGGTTCTTGTAAATGGTTGTACTCGATGAAATATAAAACCATGTCAGTTACTTGCGAGCCAGTTGTGTCCCACAGGAGTTTAAATAACTTACTGATGTATCCATCCGGGCCCAGTGCTTTATCAGATCCAACCGCTTGCATGGCTTCTTTGATTTCTTCCGGAGATACTAGTCGCATTAAATTTCAGACTTGTGCATTTGATATCTTTTTAGAGATACAATCGAAAAGAGTCATATCAATCGTCGTTGGCGGTGCTGTATATTATTTGGAGAAGTAGTTGACTAGCTGGTCTGCTATCTTCATTGGTAAGTTTATCCATGCATCATTTTCATCTTGGAGTTATTGGATGTGGTTTATCCTCCGGTAAATAGTTGCCAGGGTGTGGAAATAGATGGTATTTAGGTCACCTTGCTGCAACCATTGCACCCGTGATTTTTGTTTCCAGTATGCTTTGTGTCAGTGGGATAATGGAGCTCCGGTTTTTTCTCAACACCTAATTTTATCTTTTACTTCCGTGTTCTTCATTGATTTTGCGCCTGATCACGGCGCAAAATCTGCCAAAACCACCTGATCTTCATGATCAATCAACACAGCAAGATCGTGCTCGGATTTCTAATAATCCTAGGAATCGTTCACGATCAAAATCTAGGCCTAGGCAAGTTTACGTGCCAAAATCAGGAAACCCTAGGAATCGTTCACGATCAAAATCTAGGCCTAGGCAAGTTTACGTGCCAAAATCAGGAAACCCTAGTTCTTCCGCAACTAGAAAACCGATTGAAGATGCTAATAATGGCGTCGGGAATCAAAGCAAAGATGGAAACCGTTCTTCTGCGTCTATATTAAAGAGATGTACTCATGTTATGTTTGGAAATTCAATTTAGTTGGACATTTAGATTTTAAAACCCTAACTTTTGAAGATGCTAAGAAGGATTTATTGAATCAATGGAAGCTAACAGGCCCGGTTCAATTTATTCCATGGATTAAAGGATATTTTGTGATCAAGTTATACAACGATGCTGATAGGAAACGTGTGAGCTATGAAGGTCCGTGGAAAGAAAAATCCCAGCAATTGAAGATCCATCCATGGACTCCAATGTCTGACCCTGAATCTGAGAAGATTGCACGAGCAGCTGTTTGGGTAAGGTTTTCATATCTTCCTTTTAAATTTTGGGATGAAGAAGTTCTTTTTCGAATGGCTAGGGGTCTGGGCAAGCTGGTTGCTGTTGATCCTAGGACTTTACGACATGAATATGGATATTTTGCAGCTGTTCTAATTCATATTCATTTTTCAAAACCTCTTGGAAACATTATTATTGATTGAAGATAATTCAGAAGGTTTCTATCAAGAATATGAAATTTTAAACGAGCCAAAATTCTGTGATTATTGTAAATCTATTGGGCATGATGAACCTGAGCGTAGAAACAAGAAGTATAATGAATTGAAGAAGAAAGCTGATAATGAAACCGATTATAATATTTAACAAGCTCTTTACAATGAAATGACAGAGCTGAAAAACTGTTGGCGTAAGAGAAAAGATGCAAAGCCTAACGATAAAGCACCGGAGGAACAGCCTGCAAAGCCTACGAGAAAAAATAAATCAGGCTAATCAGGAGAAGGGAAGAGTACTACCTTTGCTGGTAATCATACGTACTTCTTTAGCCCTGCTGTAAGTGCTACGACTAATGAAGATGATGTTTCAGTTTTGCGCAATGATGGTGCATCACCTGGCAATAATGGTGCAACATCATCTACGCGCAATGATGGTGCTTTAGCGGATCATATTCCACGCAATGATGGTGCATTACAGACCAATCTGAGTCCGCACAATGATGGTGCAAACCCGATACACAATCTGCGCAATGATGGTGCAACACAGACTGGCCAGAGTTCGCGCAATGGTGGTGCAATACAACCTACTTTGAGTAGCGCAGCTCAAACTGAACCCGATGATGCAAATTTGGAAAATGAGGAACTTGCTGCTTTCAAGGATTACGAAGAGTTGAAAAAAAAAAGGGCCAGAGAGCTAGATAAGGTGGCAAATTTGGCAAAAAGTGAACAGGATTTAACTACGGATAAGCTGCAAAATTTAAGGAAATTAAACATGGAGAAAAATAATCAATTCGAGGTATTAACAACCCAAACTACATCAGCTGAACATCGTATAGAGACTATAGCCATGGGTTCTCTTCCAACTAAGTATATTTTAGAACCCACTGGAGATGATGATTTTAGTTCTCCAACTAAAACAACTAGAAGAACATCACCGGACAAGACTTTGGATTCTCTTGAGACATCCAATATGTTTGAAACTGGGACTGAAGAGATTGATGAAGAAGTTGAGGAGGTTTTTGTAGAGAGGCTACCTGACACTGTGCAATAAATTAATCTGAATGCTGGAGTAGTGGATGAGGAAGCTAAAAAACTAGATCGAAGTGCTGCTAAAGATCAAGAGGAGCGAGAAAAGAAAGAGAAGGCTGAAAACAAGAAATTAGATGAGTTGGCTAAAAAGGCCGGTGCCTCAAATCCAAAAGTTTCTAAGAAGAAACCTGGTTCTACTAAGCCACCTACGGATGGTGAAATCCAGGTAGAGACAAGAGGCAGAAGTAGGACACGACAGGGTTCTACAAGCCCTTCTAGAGAAAAGGTTTCTTAATGCGCGTCTTCTATTGGAATGCTCAAGGATTGGATAAAGATAGTGCAAAGGCCAAGTTAAAAGAAATTTATAATTTGCATAAACCTGACATTATTTGTATTGCAGAGCCGAAAGTTTTCTGCACTACACGTTTCGTTAGAAGTCCGAGGTTAGATATTTTAGTGAGGATGTTATTACTAATGAGGTTGATGGTAAAAAAGGTGATATATGGGTCTTGTGTAGGAATTCTTTATCTCGACCAGGTATTTTATCTTCCTCTAGTCAAGCTATTTCTTTGGATTTTGATGGTGATTTCATTACGGCTGTGTAGATGGGGAAAAACGATTTGCTGGTTTTTAAGGAATTGAGGAGATGACCGTACGGAGGAGACTCCTCGAACCGATCGAAATGTTAAACCTCACACAGATGCACCGCTGCAAAGGGCTCAATCTATAGTACTCCGGCCTAAATCAAGACAATGACCGTTCCAGAGTAAATTCGGTCACAAGAGAGGATGGGTTGATCTGTAAGAGGGAAGCTGAGAAATGTGTGGAATCAATGGTAATCAAAGATTGTGGGTGTGTGAATTCTGAATACGATAAGCTCTGAGTGATTGAAATTGCTCAATTGAGAGTAGTTGCTCAATTGATGAGTTGATGATCTTGTGTTGTCGATGAGACGTGAGATTGATGATACTGGT
Source organism: Papaver somniferum (assembly GCF_003573695.1). Lineage (NCBI taxonomy): Eukaryota > Viridiplantae > Streptophyta > Magnoliopsida > Ranunculales > Papaveraceae > Papaver > Papaver somniferum. The sequence goes on from NC_039360.1 coordinate 74,552,676, forward strand.
GATGATTCAATCATGATTCAGAGACTTATTTATATTGCTGGAATTGTAGACGCCATGATTCCATGAAGTGTGACAGTTGATAGAATCAAGTAGTGGGGAAGTGAAGATCGTGTTTGAAACCAGTTGCTCAACGTGTGGAGACTTGGTCGATTTTCCACCCACTACCTCGTGAATTCCTTCAACTGATTGCACGATTTGCTCACATTCCATCCATCGTGTGTTTGAACACACGTGTTGTAGACCGCCAGACCAAAACCCTAAGTGATATCCCCCCAAGTGACACGACTGACGTCTCGTGGTTTGTTAGTCAATTGATGACTTTGTGGTTTGATGGGACGATGAGTCCATGTAGTCGTTGGGTTGAACATGATGTTCTGAAACTCGTGAATTGAACATGTCATGAGACAGAGGTATAGTTCTTACGATGAAGTGAGCAAGTATTGCTCATTCGGTGGATCGTTGAATATTGATTGTTGAACCAATATTCCTTGGTTTGAACAAATATTTATCATCTGAGCAAGTGTTGCTCATGTGATGAATTGTTGAATATTTTACCGTCTGAGCATGTGTTGCTCGTCTGATGGATTATTGGCAGCGTACCAAAAATATAATTAGAATACTGGTCGTTGAACCGAGCATAATTAATAAAATTAATGACCATGAGGTCGTAATAAAATTATTAAGGTTAGAATCTGGAATGATGATCCTTGGATTCAGAAACCCTAATTTGATCAATTGATGATCAATTCATGGTTCGTCAGAATTTCAACCATGGGACGAAGGAGGGAGCGATTACATGGGACCCTGGATCAACCACGTAGTGTCCATATGCTCTCGTGAGCAAATACGAAGAACTCCTGAATAGTTGACAATTTGTTGGTGAAAGAATGATTAAATGCTGGTTTAATCATTTATTCGAAAATGCTCGTCTGAGCCTTAGATGAGAAAACCTAATTAATTATGACGAGGCGAGGGACCGACCATGGCGTCATGTAACCGGCCCAGGGTTGTCCCGTGACCGCCTGACGATCACTTCATAAAAATCCAAAGTGTTTGGGAGAGTTTTGGACCTAATACGAGCAATTGTGCAAATTAGGTCAAAACTGTGAAAATTGATGGGACCGGCTTCCGTGAGCCAAAGAGACAATCTTGGTCGGTCAAGATAGCGTGCTCGTGTCCCCAAGGCATCCGCGTCTCAGTCCTGAGAATTTTGATATTTTCTGGCGTGCAATTGAGCATCCATTCGAGAAAATATACCAAAATTAGGGTTTCGACGAAACTGAGGAAAACACCATGAGATGATGACAAATAATTATAAAATAAGGATGAGGAGGCATGGGACCGCGTGGTCAAGGATGGTCGGCCGGCCGCGACCACGGTCCGTGGTGCCTTTCCTTAATTTATAATATTTTGATGATTTTATGAAAAATTCATGAATTTTGAGAAATTTGATGAATTTTGGGAGTTTCCATGAATTGAAGGAGTTTCATGATTCAAGGAAAAAATAATAAAATAATAAAAAAAGGGGCGTGTGGGACCGTAGGGCATGGCCGGCCGGCCAAGGCCCGGTCCCACAAGTTTTCATAATTTATTTATTTTATTATTATTTGATGATTTGTGAAAAATACCATGAAATCAAGGAGTTTTTCATGAAATTAGAGAAATAATAATAATAATAATAAAATAATAAGGAACCGTGGGTGTGGGCCGGTTGGGACCAAGGCATGGCCGGTTGGCCAATGGTCACGCCCCACACTCCTTTCCTTAATTTTATATTATTTTTTATGGATTTATGGAAGTACCATGAAACCGAGGAGTTTCCTCGAGACGAAGGAGATTTGATAAAATGAGAGAATTTTCATCAAATCATGGAAAATAATAAAAATGCATTAAAAATATAAAACTGGCGTGGGATTGACCACGACACGGTCGGTCGGTCGTGTGTCCGTGCTCCCAGCACCCTGGTCAATATTTTTAATTATTTATTATTTTCTTCTCTATTTTGCATAGGTTCATCGTTTCGTTGTATTTTTGAAATACTCGTTCGTGCGGTGACTGTTAGTGTATCATCGTTGAATACACCTTCACCATTTGAATCGGGGCTTACTTAGAGGTAGCTCAGACGCCCGGTTGTTGATTATTTATTACTAATTGTGGAATTCAGTGGAGAATAATTCACAAAACTGAGTAATAAGATGTTTATTATTAATTCATAGGATCAGCTGAGGATTCGACTACGAATTCAGAATAATAAAGTGAGCATTACCATTCCATGGGATCGTAGATTCGACCATAGAATCAGAGTAATTAAGGTTTATCTATTACCATTTATGAGACCAGTTGTGGATTCGATCATGAAATCGGAGTAATGAGATAATATAGTTTTATATTCTATGAGATCAAGCTGTGGATTCGATCATAGAATCAGAACAATTGTTATTGTCATTCCATGGGACCAGTCGTGGATTCGACCATGGAATAGGAGCGATTGTAATTAGGAATAATTAACTTTGTGGCTCTATACTAGCAGAGCAAGCTGTCTAGGAGCATTAATTATCCTGATACGAGCTTGCGGTAAGTCATATCCTTTATATAGTCAGGGTAAACTTGTTGTTTGTTCCTGAAGACGTTATCGCTCTATACTAGCAGAGCAAGCTGTCTAGGAGCCGTCCATCTCGTGATGCTATATGAAATAATCACTGAAAGTATTCAGTATTCATGAGATATGCCGTTGTCCAGTCGTGAGACTACATATCTACATGTACTCTGAGAGTACTCTCCGTTGAGAATTCGATGAGAGACCCGTGTCTCGATACTCACGTCTGATTGCTGAATCAGAGCTTCGTATAATTATGAGTTTACGAATTTAGCCTTTGTCGAAAATCCACCATCTACATTAAGTCCCCTGCTTACTGAGGAAAGTGTTCCTCAGTCAGCATTAAATGGTGATTTTCCGGCCATAAATAATAATACCAGTAATTGAACTTAGTCGTAAGTTGAGACGTTACCGGATTTAAAGAGCATGAGCAAACCACGACTTGATGAAGGCTTCAATGTCATGATTGAGCGTCTTTGATGAGCATAAATTGGTGTTGAACCGCTGGTTTGGACGACGAGTCCGTGGTCGGTTAGGATTCGCGGGTCGGGCCCAATAAGGAAATCCTTAGAAAATTAGGTTTTGGAAATAAAATTGATATAAAAGGGATTAATCCTTTTTTTTTTATTTTCCTCACACACCAGCACCTTCATCTTCACGCCAGGGAAGGAGATTTTCCCGCCGGAGCCGCCGCGCACGATCGCCGCGACGTCCGCCGTGTCCGGCCGAATTCCGGCCGCCGCACGTAGGTTTTTTTTTTTTTTTGCTGATGTTTATGATCCTCATGAGTTCATGCTTTGATCATGATGAAGTTATATACATGTGTGTATATTAGTGTGAGTTTTATGAAAAAACCCTCGTTTTTGAAAACGTATGTTCGTTCGATCGTTAGTTTTGAAAACTAACTATAATCCCTGATTTAGGAGAGTTTTTTTTTTATATGAACCTAGGTCAGTGATAAAACTTAGTTTATGATTTTCATGTGTACCAAGGTTTTATCATAAAAGAAGTGAATTTTCATGAAATCGGAATAATCCTTCGTTTTAAAGACAAATAACGATGACACGAAGGAAAATATGTATGATGAACTTGTGTCCAGTGATAAAATTTTGCTTATGAGCTTTCATGTAAATACAAAACTTTATCATATGTATGAGATGTGAGCTTTCACAGTATTTTTTGAAATAAACCTTCGTTTTAAAGACAAATAATGACGATACGAAGGAAAAATAGTTTTTTTTTTTATATATATGCAGCCGTGACATATATTGTGTAAAATATGATGGTATATTTTATTTGCATGAATTTGTTTTCATTAGAGAAAATTCTTGAGAGTTTATTAAGCAATGTTGCATTAATTGCTGTTTTTTTCGAAAAATCAGAAACGTGAGTTTTGAGGAACCTTCGAAGATAGACAATATATTTATGATGAAATATTTTATTGTTGTAAACTTAATAGGTCAGTTGTGTGAATGTTCACATTATGAAAATTGTGTCCGTGATTTTATGAAAAATCAGTTTCGAAATTAATAAAGTTTCGTTCGTTTTTGCAGTTTTCGAAGAGACGAACGATTTTGAGGTGTTAACTCTAGCATTACTATCACTATTGTTAGTGGAAGTATAAAAGGTAAGAGTTAAGAGTTACCATTTTTTGCTGATGTTGGTTTGTTTACATAGTAGTAATCTTTGATCTTCCGGTTCCAGAAAATGTCGACCAACAATAACAACAATTACGATTACTGGTATTCCTCTTCTTCCTCTGGCTCTTCTGATGAGGATTCCGACGCTCCTGTAGCGAAATCAAAGGCTAGGGTTACCCAGGAAGGGCGAAGCCTAATGTTCCTTTGGGTGAGCGAAGAGTCTTTTGCTGAACTCGAAAAGAAAAGAGGAAGACAAAAAGGAGGATGCCCGTCAACGTGAAAAAGATCGCACCCGGCGTAAGAGACAGAGGGTTGAGGAGAAGCGTCAATTCTTGGATGGGGTGCCTTCTGATTCTGATGCTGACTTCTGAAGGAGAGATCACATGGGAACCATCCGAGCGTTACATTAAGCCTGATCGATATGAAAGAGAGCATCAGAGGACGATGAAGAAAATTGAAGCTGAAGCTGCAGCAGAAGATAATTCGGATTCAGATGATGATGTTATCTTCCGTCCACCGGACTTCACCAATAGTTCTGACAGTGACTCTGAAGAAGATGATTCCGAAAGGACAGTGATGATGAAGCTGACAATTCGGATGAGTCCGACGAGTAGTTTTACTTCCATCTTCTTTAGACGTTAGAGCATTCCCTTTAGTCTTCACAGCGGATATCTTTCTTTTGACTGTTTAAACGACTTTTACTTCAATTAGACTTTTCTTCTGAATGATGAACATTTTGTTAACGTCGATTTCTTCTAATCCATGAAATGGACCAATGTCCATATATCCAAATTCATCATGACTTGTTTATTTTCATGAGAAGTAACACACGGCCGAGAATTCATGACGTGTACAAGGCCGCGTGGCCTATCCTTTGACCCGTGATGTTCAGTCCCCAGTGTGTTATTTTCCTCCGCGTCTTCGGTATCGATCTTTGAATCCTAGGGTTCCAGTGAAACTCGTAACTGAGTTGACTATATGACTATCGCCTGATATATATATCTTCAAGACTCCAAATCTATGATCCACGCAAATATTTCTTCAATTCCTGAGTCAGTTTCATCGTGCAGAGAGGTTTTGATCCTACCCTCTTGCCGTCATGTCGAGCAATAACATTTATTCTCAAGATGATCTTCGGTCGAAGCATGAAATAACAACGTCTATCTCAGTAAGTTGTACACTTCTCTTTCTTCCCCTTTCTTGTCTTTGTTCAATCGAGATTGTTGATCACAAGAGAATGATTTGTCGTAGGACTGTAAGAAGAATGCTAATCCTCATAATGCAAGGCCTAAGCGGACTGTTAGAGCTCCCGCCCGGTATGGATCGGATCGTGATGAAGCTGGATCGTCTGTAAGTAATCCTATGACTCTTGAGATTGTACTGAATCCCGGGATTAACACTCCTTCGTTTCATCGTAGGCGGATGTTCGTGTCGTCGTCGATGCTAGACGACGAAAGAGTGGAAATTCCGTGACCATGGTTGAGGTTGAGGAAAGCAGTAACCAGGCATGTGAAGATTCTGTATGATCCGTGGAGACTGGAGACGGTGTCCATGCTCGTGAATACCCAACCGCTGGACTTTTATTCGAAGCCTCATTGATTAATACCTTCCCAGATAATGAAATGATCGGCGGATTCGTGGTTCCCAAATGTCAAGCATCTCTGTATACCAAGATCTGGAAGAAGTATGGTCACATTGCTACCGCAGAAGTGTGGAAAGGTTTTCCTCCAACCCTTTTAACCATTGTAGCGGGGTTATTGCCGATCATCGATGAAATGAATCAGATGCACTTGCAAGATGCCAAAAACCATGAACTGCACCAATGGGATGAAATGATCTCAAATTGTGAGATATTGTGATTCAATGTAAGCTGGATCCGTCGTCGTCTTGAGATAATTAAGGTTCATAAGGCGACAGAGGCTGCTGATGAAATTTCCATGAATGCAGCTTTACTGGATGAGGAGAGGATACTGGCTCTGGAGTCAGCAAGGGTTGAGAAAGCAGTCGAAGACTTGAAGGCAAAGACCAAGATTTTTCAGAAGAAGCTTAACGAGGCTTCTTACAGGGATTATCCTTTGCTGGATGGTTTGCTCTGAGTGAGCATTTGTGGTTGTTGTTTTTTGAGTAAATCTGAGTTTTTAGTTAGATGGAACAATTGATCATGGTATGAAAATTTTTTGCTCATTTATGAAATGTTTTATGAAAAAAGGAGCATTCGCATGCTCTTTGGAGGAATGAAATTACATTTTTGAAAATGCTTGAAATGATGAAGAGGTAGTTTGTTTCATGGATCAGGCATAATAAGCTTTGAGCCATTTGCCATTGATGATGTTTCCTTCCTTTCCTCCATTGATTGCTAAAATTTTGTAGTACCCGCTAGACACTGCTTTGATAACAACATATGGCCCTTCCCATTTAGGAGAGAACTTAGGAGAGGACATGTCTTGTTGAATGTGCTTTGCCGTCTTTAATACCAAATCTCCTACTTGAAATGTTCGAGGTCTTACCATTTTGTTGTAGGCTCTGGAGATCCTCTGTTTGTAAGCTTCCACATATTTTTCCACCTTGTTTCTCCTTGATTCCAGCATATCTAGCTCAGCTATTCTTGATCTGGAGGTTTCGGCCTCATCCCATTGTACACCACTGGATGCTGCAATCCTGGATGAGGGAACTTTGATTTCTGTTGAAAGTATGGCGTCGGCTTCATAGACAAGGGAATATGGCGAAGTACCGATCGATCTCCTTGGTGCAGTTCTGTAATCCCATAGAGCCATGGGTAATTGCTCATGCCATGATCGAGGATTGTCATGAATCGTCCGACTGATAATCCTGACCAAAGTCTTGTTGGTACTTTCCGCTTGACCATTTCCTTGTGGATAGTAAGGCGTGGAGAAGATTTGTTTGATCCCATATTTATTGAGCATCTTCTCAACATCTTGATTGGCAGAAGGAGTTCCGTTATCTGTGATGATATGCTTAGGAACTCCGAATCTGCATATTATGTGCTCTTTGATGAAGGCGGCAATTGTAGCTCCAGTGGTGCTTCGAAGGGTAATAGCTTCGACCCACTTGGTGAAGTACTCTGTCGCATTGATGATGTATTCATGTTTTTTTGAAGATGCTGGATTAATCTTCCCAATGATATCTAGTCCCCAGCTGTAGAAAGGCCACGGACTATTCACATAATTCAACGGGAGAAAAGGAGTGCGGATGAGATTACCATGGGTTTGGCCAATAATATTTCTCATGAATTTGAAGAAATAGTTTCCTCTTTCCTTGATGTTCTCCATCATGTACTTCCTTTAGGATTGTAGGGATTTCATGTTCGGCTAAGCACCTCAGTAAATTTCCACCAAAGCTTTTGCGGTATAAGATCCCATCGAGATAGACGAATCTCTTAGCTTTCTGAATGAGTTTGACTGCTTGCTTCTTTTCCAGTGGTAGTTCGTTGTCCCGGAGGTATTTGATGTAAGGATCCCTCCAGTCCCCAGTGTGGTGGACCGTCAAAACCTCCAAGTGATGAGGAGGTGTTTGGAAATCAGGACAAGATCCTTGTAAAGCTCTTGACTGAGTCTCCATGGATGGCCAGTAGTACCCCATTCTTTGAAGCTTTCTGTCAAGTGTTACCACTAATGTTTGCCCACAGACTTCCTCATGTATGCGCTTGAGTTGTTCCTCCGCTTCGTCGCTCCCAAGAAATCGTGATAGAGATCCATCAGGGTTTCGATAGTATAGCCCTCCATGAAGCAAGAAGTAGTTCTTCAATTCCTTGAGGCTGACTTGGCCTTATGAGATAGAGCTGCTCAATTCATGAATGATGGGTGATCGCCAGTCGTTCGCTGGAATGTCCTCGATCTGAGTGAGCCAAGTCGAAGATACTGTACGCCTCTGTACAGTGATCGTTTTCTGTGCACATTCGAATTGCAGCTTGGAGGCGAGATTTGCTAGGCAATCAACATGCTTATTGTTAGTCCGTCCAGTATGGACGATCGTTGCGTCAGCAAAATAGGTCAACAGTCGCTGAGCTTCGGTTCTGAATGGAGCAAGTGTAATTTCTTTGAAAGAATACGTTCCATTCATCTGGTTGACCAATAATTTTGAATCTCCCCTTATCTCGAGGTGTGTTGCTCCTGCTTGCTTGGCCAAGGATAATCCTAATAGGAAGGCTTCATATTCCGCTGAGTTGTTGGTGCAGTGGAAATCCAACTTGAACGAATGTGAGAAAACTTCACCAGATGGAGACACTAGCACTATGCCCGCTCCTCCGGTGTCACTACTAGGGGTGGAAGATCCATCAAAGTATAGAACCCATGTTTCTTCCTTGATGACCAAGATGTCTGGGAATTCTCCGGGCACTTCTTCATGTAGTGTTGTTGTGTCTTCCCCTGGAAAAGCGGCGAGCAAGTCTGCGACCGCTTGACCTTTGATGGCTTTAGGTGGCGTGCAAGCTATGTCAAATTCTGACATTTGGAATAGCCACTTCGCTGGTCTTCCTATCAAGGCTGGATCTGATAGCAAGAACTTTATGGTATCAGCTTTGGAGATGAGTACGACCCTGTTAGATAGTAAGTAATGTCTGAACTTCTGGATTGCATGTACCAATGCCAGGCATGCCCTTTCGGCCTTTGGGTATCAGAGTTGAGCATCTCTCATTGTGCGGCTGAAGTAGTAAATCGGTCGTTCGACGCCTTCATCGTCTTCCTGAGCGAGGAGTGCGCCGATGTCGACGTCACTGGAGGCTGTGTAAAGAATCAGAGGTCGTCCCTGCACTGGAGACCTTATGATGGCCGGTGACAATAATATCTGTTGTATTTTATGGAAAGCTTCTTGTTAAACAGTTGTCCAGGTGAAGCTTTCTCCTTTCTTCAGCAGAGGTGTGAACGAAGCAATGAGTTGAGCTAATCCAGGAATGAAGCATCGAATGTAATTTACCTTGCCCATAAAGCTTTGTAGTTCCTTCACGGTACGTGGAGGAGGCATGGTGGTAATAGCTTTTGCCTTGTCTGGGTCGACTTTGATCCCTTCAGCCGTGACCAGGAATCCTAAGAATTTTCCGGAAGAAACTCTAAATGCGCACTTTAGAGGATTCATTTTTAATTTGTATTCTCTGCACCTTTCAAACACCTGCCTTAGAACTTCGATATGAGATGCTCGAGTCTTCGATTTTACCAACACATCATCAACATAGTCTTCTACTTGCTTGTACATCATGTCGTGGAATATAGCAGTCATGGCTCGTTGATAGGTGGCACCAGCATTCTTTAATCCAAAGGGCATCACAGTGTAGTGAAAATTCCCAATGGGAGTACGGAACGCAGTTTTGTTGGCGTCATGTTCATACATCTTGATCTGGTTATACCCACTATAGCCGTCAATGAATGAGAACATACCGTGACCACTGGTTGCATCGACGAGCATGTCAATGTTGGGTAGAGGAAAATCATCCTTCGGACAACATTTATTCAAGTTCCTGAAGTCTGCACAACATCTGATTTGACCATTTTTCTTCTTAACAGGTACCACATTTCCTAGGCACGTTGGATGAAGAATAGGCTTGATGAACCCTGCTGCCAACAGTTTCTGGATTTCGATCTTGATTTGCTCCTCGACTTCGTGTCTAAATTTCCTGGGCTGTTGTTTAACAGCTTTGGAACCAGGGACGATGTGTAGGTGATAGGTGACGAGTTTGTCATCTAGACCCGGCATTTCTTCGTATGTCCAGGTGAACACATCTTGATATTCTTTCAATAATTTTACCAGCTCGGTCCGCTCCTCTGGTAATAGCGCTGAACTGATCAGGATTGGCCTTGGATCGTCTTCAGTCCCAATGTTGATTGTTTCGAGATCGTCAGTGGTAGAGTCAGTGTCGTCCTGTAGTTGTCGTGAGGCATCTTGGAATTCTTCTTCAAGTGATAGCTCATTCTGACACGATTCTTCATGGTGGGGAGACTTTTCATCGTTCTCCCCAATTAATTGCTAATCTTTCCGTCGGCGATAAATGACTCTCCCTTCTACGTCTCGATCGGTCGTGAATTTTTTCCCTGGAGTTGATACTTGATCATTATGGCGTTTAGTCGGTGTAGTAGGTGACTTGATCATTTTAGCAGCTGAGGACGACGGATTTTTATCAGCCTTCTCGATAGTTTTCCAGCTTGGAAGTGGAGTACTGCGAATCCTGCTTGGAGGTTCCGGGACGCCTTTTTGAGATTCAAGGAACTCAGTATCATAGATGGGAGCATAAGGAGATGATGAAGATGGAATGCGAACGATCTTGTTGTCGAGCAGGGCCTTCATGCATTGATGGTATGTTGAAGGAACCACCTTGTTATCATGGAGCCATGGGCGTCCCAGTATTATGTGGTAGTCAAGTCTTGCTCGATCACATGAAACTTTGCTTTCGATCGAATCGGCCCCACCCTCAAATCTATGTATGCATATACATATGTATGGCTTTGACTTACTTCAAATCCTGTCATTAGGATGGGATAGAGAACGATTTTACCTTGTGGGAATCTGACAATCCTGAGAGTCTTCATAGTGACAATGTTGGTGGAAGCACCGGTGTCAACAAGAGCTCTTCTAAATTCGGTGCCTTTGATGAAACCAGTGACATACAATGCTCGGTTGTGTCCTTCATCCGTCATGCGATCTTCTTCTCCAAAATAGATGTTGTCGATCGAATGTCCAGGCACTAGGGAGACTTCTTCAACTGATGGTGTTGTTGGCGTTATTTGTACGCTGGATGATATCTGGTTAAGTGCTGAAAATGTGTCTGTGCGATGATCCCTGGAGAAGTGCATGAGTTCGCATAGATTTTCAATCAAATGTGTGACCTCTTGTTCCACCGGCTTCTCGTATGTGGTGAAGCTATTGATTTGAGGGTCAAATGACGTCTCAGTCCCTGGTGTTGAGGCTTCTGGAGCGGAGATACTGCCTAACTCGGATGTAAATCTGATGAGAAAGTCGAGGATGTTATTACTAATGAGGTTGATGGTAAAAAAGGTGATATATGGGTCTTGTGGAGGAATTCTTTATCTCGACCAGGTATTTTATCTTGCTCTAGTCAAGCTATTTCTTTGGATTTTGATGGTGATTTCATTACGGCTGTGTAGATGGGGAAAAATGATTTGATGTTTTTTAAGGAATTGAGGAGACGACCATACGGAGGAGACTCCTCGAACCAAGCGAAATGTTAAACCTCACACAGATGCACCGCTGCAAAGGGGGTGCTTTGATTCGAGAGATCAATCTGTAGTACTCCGGCCTAAATCAAGACAATGACCGTTCCAGAGTAAATTCCGTCACAAGAGAGGATGGGTTGGTCTATAGGAGGGAAGATGAGAAATGTGTGGAATCAATGGTAATCAAAGATTGTGGGTGTGTGAATTCTGAATACGATAAGCTCTGAGTGATTGAAATTGCTCAATTGAGAGTAGTTTCTCAATTGATGAGTTGATGATCTCATGTTGTCAATGAGACGTGAGATTGATGATACTGATGATGATTCAATCATGATTCATAGACTTATTTATATTGCTGGAATTGTAGACACCATGATTCCATGAAGTGTGACAGTTGATGGAATCAAGGAGTGGGGAAGTGGAGATCGTGTTTGAAACCAGTTGCTCAACGTGTGGAGACTTGGTCGATTTTCCACCCACTACCTCATGAATTCCTTCAACTGATTGCAGACTTGCTCACATTCCATCGTATGTTTGAACACACGTGCCGTAGACCGCCAGACCAAAACCATAAGTGATATCCCCCCAAGTGACACGATTGACGTCTCGTGGTTTGTTAGTCAATTGATGACTTTGTGGTTTGATGGGACGATGAGTCCATGTAGTCGTTGAGTTGAACATGATTTTCTGAAACTTATGAATTGAACATGTCATGAGACAGAGGTATAGCTCTTACGATGAAGTGAGCAAGTATTGCTCATTCGGTGGATCGTTGAATATTAATTGTTGAACCAATATTCCTTGGTTTGAACAAATATTTATCATCTGAGCAAGTGTTGCTCATGTGATGAATTGTTGAATATTTGATTGTCTGAGCATGTGTTGCTCGTCTGATGGATTATTGGAAGCGTACCAAAAATAATAATTAGAATACTGGTCGTTGAACCGAGCATAATTAATAAAATTAATGACCATGAGGTCGTCATAGAATTATTAAGGTTAGAATATGGAATGATGATCCTTGGATTCAGAAACCCTAATTTGATCAATTGATGATCAATTCATGGTTCGTCAGAATTTCAACCATGGGACGAAGGAGGGAGAGATTACATGGGACCGTGGATCAACGATGTAGTGTCCATATGCTCTCGTGAGAAAATACGAAGAACTCCTGAACAGTTGACGATTTGTTGGTGAAAGAATGATTAAATGCTGGTTTAATCATTTATTCGAAAATGCTCGTCTGAGCCTTAGGTGAGAAAACATAATTAATTATGACGAGGCGAGGGACCGACCATGGAGTCATGAAAACGGACCTGGGTTGTCCCGTGACCTCCTGACGATCACTTCATGAAAATCCAAAGTGTTTGGGACAGTTTTGGACGTAATACGAGCAATTGTGCAAATTAGGTCAAAACTGTGAAAATTGATGGGACCGGCTTCCGTGAGCCAAAGAGCCAATCTTGGTCGGTCAAGATAGCGTGCTCGTGTACCCAATCCGTCCGCGTCTCAGTCCTGAGAATTTTGATATTTTATGGCGTGCAATTGAGCATCAATTCGAGAAAATATACCAAAATTAGGGTCTCGACGAAACTGAGGAAAACACCATGAGATGATGACAAATAATTATAAAAATAAGGAATGAGGAGGCGTGGGACCGCCATGGTCAAGGCATGCTCGGCCGACCGTGACCACGGTCCCGTGGTGCCTTTTCCTTAATTTTATAATATTTTGATGATTTTATGAAAAATTCATGAATTTTGAGAAATTTGATGAATTTTGGGAGTTTCCATGAATTGAAGGAGTTTTCATGAGTTCAAGGAAGCAAAAAATATTAAAATAATAAAACAAGGGCGTGTGGGACCGTGGAAGACATGGCCGGCCGGCTAGGGCCCGGTCCCACGAGTTTCCCTAATTTTATAATGATTTTATGAAAAATTCATGAATTTTGAGAAATTTGATGAATTTAGGGAGTTTCCATGAATTGAAGGAGTTTTCATGAAATTAGAGAAATAATAATAATAATAAAATAATAAGGAACCGTGGGTGTAGGGCCGGTTGAGACCAAGGCATGGCCGGTTGGCCAATGGTCACGCCCCACACTCCTTTCCTTAATTTTATATTATCTTTTATGGGTTTATGGAAGTACCATGAAACCGAGGAGTTTCCTCAAGACGAAGGAAATTTGATAAAATGAGAGAATTTTCATCAAATCATGGAAAATAATAAAAATGCATTAAAAATATAAAACTGGCGTGGGATTGACTACGACAAGGTCGGTCGGTCGTGCGTCCGTGCTCCCAGCACCCTGGTCAATTTTTTTAATTATTTATTATTTTCTTCTCTATTTTGCATAGGTTCATCGTTTCGTTGTATTTTTGAAATACTCGTTCGTGCGGTGACTGTTAGTGTATCATCGTTGAATACACCTTCACCATTTGAATCGGGGCTTACTTAGAGGTAGCTCAGACGCCCGGTTGTTGACTATTTATTACTAATTGTGGAATTCAGTGGAGAATAATTCACAAAACTGAGTAATAAGATGTTTATTATTAATTCATAGGATCAGCTGAGGATTCGACTACGAATTCAGAATAATAAAGTGAGCACTATCATTCCATGGGATCGTAGATTCGACCATAGAATTGGAGTAATTAAGGTTTATCTATTACCATTTATGAGACCAGTTGTGGATTCGATCATGAAATCGGAGTAATGAGATAATATATTTATTACTATTCTATGAGATCAAGCTATGGATTCTATCATAGAATCAGAACAATTGTTATTGTCATTCCATGGGACCAGTCGTGGATTCGACCATGGAATAAGAGCGATTGTAATTAGGAATAATTAACTTTGTGGCTCTATACCAGCAGAGCAAGCTGTCTAGGAGCATTAATTATCCTGATACGAGCTTGATGGTAAGTCATGTCCTTTATATAGTCATGGTAAACTTGTTGTTTGTTCCTGAAGACGTTATCGCTCTATACTAGCAGAGCAAGCTTCCTAGGAGCCGTCCATCTCGTGATGCTATATAGAAATAATCACTGAAAGTATTCAGTATTCATGAGATATGCCGTTGTCCAGTCGTGAGACTACATATCTACATGTACTATGAGAGAAAGTACTATCCGTTGAGAATTCGATGAGAGACCCGTATCTCTATATTCACGTCTGATTCCTGAATCAGGGCTTCGTATAATTATGAGTTTACGAATTTAGCTTTTGTCGAAAATCCACCATCTACAGGTTGTTCACGCTTCTTTTAATCCGGTTACAAGGAAATTTCTTTGGAAGCAGTTGGGGTTTTGTTTTACATCTATTCCTTGGTTGGTGCTTGGTGATTTTAACTGTATATTGCGCTTAGAGGAAAAGAAGGGTGGTCAGGTTCCTTTGCCTGTTTATATGAATGAATTTCGAAGCTGGATTTCAGACAATGGCCTTGTTGAGGCAGATGTTATTGATAAGAAATATACTTGGTCAAATTGGGCCGACATAGAATAGTTTCAAAACATGATAGAGTTTTTGTTAATGATGATTGTCTTTATAAATATGTGAACTGAAGATGCAAAGCTTTACATAAAATTGCATCGGATCACTCCCTTTTTTTGGTTTTGCTTTTGATAATCTAAGGCCAACAAGAGCTCCATTTAGAATTCAGAAGACGTGGCTTTCTCACCCGGGTTTTATGAAATTGGTTGAGGATAATTGGAAATTGATGTTAGATGGTGCTCCTCCCTTTGTTTTTGCTAGCAAATTAAAGAGGTTAAAGGAAGTTTTGAAGTTATGGAATATAACTCTTATGGTGGTGTACAGTTTCAGTTGAAACAGTCTGAACTTCAGCTTGAAGCGTAAAATGACCTTCTTGATTATGATCCACATGATGAGCTTTAGTTTACAAAGGTAATAGATGCTAAGAAGGCTGTTGATGATGTGAGAACTGATTTAACAGTTATGCCCAAGATGAAATCGAGAGTTACTTGGTTGGAGGATGGTGATCAAAATACTCGATTTTTTCATAATAGCATTAGTATGCGAAGGAGCCAAAATACAATTTCATAACTTAAGATTTCCACTAACTCTACTTTGTTTTTGCAGGATGAAATAAAAGACTATATTGTCAATTATTACAAAGACAAGTTTAATGGTGGTGACGCTAATATTGATCCAAAATTGTTTGAAGTTGATCATGAAAGTATCTCGGATGCTGAGAGTGCTTTAATGGATACTATACCAACTTTGGAGGAGATAAATGAAGCTATTTTTGATTTGGGAGCCGATTCTGCGCCTCACCCAGATGGTGTCTCAGGTATCTTCTACAGACAGTGCTAATATATTATTGCTGGTGATTTATTTAGTGCCATTACAAATTGTTGGTCGATGCGGAAAATACCTAATGGCATTAATTCGAGTTTCATTGTGCTCATTCCAAAAAACAATGCATCTGATGCAACTAAGCATTATAGGCCTATTGGTTTAAGCAATTTTTTCTTCAAAATCATTACTAATGTTTTGGCTACCAAACTCGGTATGGTGCTTAAGAAGTTGATTTCTGAAGAGCAAGTGGTGTTTATGAAGGGAAGAAACGTGCATGGGAATATTGCTTTGGTGTCTAAGCTAATCAATGAGATTGGCGTGACTAGGAAACATGGTAATGTTGTCCTTAAACTGGATATTGCCCAAGCTTTTGACAAGGTTAGTTGGGACTTTGTAGCGGCAGTGTTTCGGAGGTATGGTTTTTCTGAGAATTGGTGCACTTGGATTCTTAACATTGTTCATTCAACTAGGATTTCCATTATGATTAATGGCAGTCTTGAAGGTTTCTTTAGCATCTCATAGGTTTACGGAAAGGTAATCCACTTTCACCTTTAATTTTTGTGCTTATTGAAGATATTTTTAGTCATAATCTCTAGAAGTTATTTGCTAGAAAAAGTATGCATGTTATGGTTAGCAAGAAGGGTGTGACCCCTACACATCTTCTTTTTGCAGACAACATTCTTATTTTCTGCAAAGAAAATTGGCATAGTCTGCCTAATTTGATTGAGATGCTTGGTATGTATCGATGTGCCTCTGGCCAATATGCAAATCGTACTAAAAACAATTTTTACTACGGAGGCGGCTCTGGTTCTCGGGCCATTCCTATCACTAATGTTTTGGGCATGGTGAGAGCTTTATTTCCGGATAGATATTTCGGAATTCAATTGAAGCCTGGTATTGTGCGCCATATTCATGTGAGACATATGGTTGAGAATATTATGGACAAGCTGGCCGGCTGGAAGGGTAAGCTTTTGTCCTTTCAGGTTAGATTGGTGTTGATTCGTTCAGTTATTTCTAGCTACCGCTACACCAAAACAATCTTTTTCTGACGTTTATAAACGTTGCGCGTAATTTGTGCAACGGTAATAACTATTGGAAAAACGGCATTGCGCATTGGTGTGCAACGCGAGTTATCCGTTGCAAAAATTAAATTGAGCAACCCTTATAACCGTTGCACAATAAATGGTGCAACGTTTTGTTTTTCCAATTTGTACAACGTAAATACTAATTTGTGCAACAACTATTTAAAATATTAAAAAGCTTTTGTAGGTCCCACTTTTGTCGACGTTTTATTTGTTTAGTAACAATTATATTCGTTGCATATTGTAGGTAACTTGTGCAACAAATATTTTTCCTACGTTTATATACGTTGCAAAATAATTTTCAGGTCAAAAAAAATGCCGCCGGCTTAAATTCCGGCAGATCTCTCACCTGAATAAATATTGATTCTGCACCTACATATACCATTCTAGATGAAATAGAAGACCCAATTAGTCATTTGAATGGAAACTCAACATCATCACCAATCAATCAAGAACAACTATTGATCATTACAATCGATCAAGAACGATTCATACATCATCAGAGTAGATAGATGAGCCTACCGTAAACCCATACAATTTTAAACAACTTGTGGAACAATCAAATGATCATTCCAAAGCATAAGAAAATGAATACAAACCTAGTCTTTTGTCGTGGCATAAAATAAAAATGAAGTTCAGTTGTTTGGAGTCATGTATTATTGTTTGAAACTTCCAATGCCTTCTCACAATGAGCATCAATGTGGCCTAATGAGCACCTAAAACAAAATAAATTTAGTACAAGTGATGAAACCTTCGAAAAATCATTGAGCAAACTTCACTTTCACATGCAATATAATTGTAATTTGCAACAAGAAAATTATGGAAAAAGGTAATTAATCCATACAAAGTGGAAGCATAGTGGCTGGCGAAAAATAACTCATACTGGCAAAGTATATCACCTTCGAATGGAATAATTTCTGGGACTATTTCGTATCTTTTAGTAATCTCTCCCCGCGGATCTGGTGAATTAAAGAACTGTGCAGTTAGGGAAACAAAAATCAAACAATTTTGGGATCCAAATCTTGTTCCAAAGAAACTAGTGACTGAAATGCTTACAACAATATTTTCTACACAGTTGGCTACCGATGATTATGGATAAAGTCTTCGTTGACCGAGCAACTGATAATAACCGGCTCATGACTCGCTACACTAATCTGCACATTTAAAGAAAACAGAAAAGAATAAAGGTGCGGTAGAGGACGAACATAATCAACAAACTTACTTATTGAATAAAGAAAAAAAATCCAAATACGTACCTTTCTTCGAAGGATTTTAAAATCAAAGTCAATATATTACATGAGACATTTTCGTGATAAAATGAGAGAATTTACATCAAATCATGGAAAATAATAAAAATGCATTAAAAATATAAAACTGGCGTGGGATTGACTACGTCACGATCGGTCGGTCTTGCGTCCGTGCTCCCAGCACCCTGGTCAATATTTTTAATTATTTATTATTTTCTTCTCTATTTTGCATAGGTTCATCGTTTCGTTGTATTTTTGAAATACTCGTTCGTGCGGTGACTGTTAGTGTATCATCGTTGAATACACCTTCACCATTTGAATCGGGGCTTACTTAGAGGTAGCTCAGACGCCCGGTTGTTGACTATTTATTACTAATTGTGGAATTCAGTGGAGAATAATTCACAAAACTGAGTAATAAGATGTTTATTATTAGTTCATAGGATCAGCTGAGGATTCGACTACGAATTCAGAATAATAAAGTGAGCACTACCATTCCATGGGATCGTAGATTCGACCATAGAATCAGAGTAATTAAGGTTTATCTATTACCATTTATGAGACCAGTTGTGGATTCGATCATGAAATCGGAATAATGAGATAATATAGTTATTACTATTCTATGAGATCAAGCTATGGATTCGATCATAGAATCAGAACAATTGTTATTGTCATTCCATGGGACCAGTCGTGGATTCGACTATGGAATAGGAGCGATTGTAATTAGGAATAATTAACTTTGTGGCTCTATACCAGCAGAGCAAGTTGTCTAGGAGCACTAATTATCCTGATACGATCTTGACGGTAAGTCATGTCCTTTATATAGTCAGGGTAAACTTGTTGTTTGTTCCTGAAGACGTTATCGCTCTATACTAGCAGAGCAAGCTTCCTAGGAGCCGTCCATCTCGTGATGCTATATAGAAATAATCACTGAAAGTATTCAGTATTCATGAGATATGCCGTTGTCCAGTCGTGAGACTACATATCTACATGTACTATGAGAGAAAGTACTCTCCGTTGAGAATTCGATGAGAGACCCGTATCTCTATATTCACGTCTGATTCCTGAATCAGGGCTTCGTATAATTATGAGTTTACGAATTTAGCTTTTGTCGAAAATCCACCATCTACAGGTTGTTCACGCTTCTTTTAATCCGGTTACAAGGAAATTTCTTTGGAAGCAGTTGGGGTTTTGTTTTACATCTATTCCTTGGTTGGTGCTTGGTGATTTTAACTGTATATTGCGCTTAGAGGAAAAGAAGGGTGGTCAGGTTCCTTTGCCTGTTTATATGAATGAATTTCGAAGCTGGATTTCAGACAATGGCCTTGTTGAGGCAGATGTTATTGATAAGAAATATACTTGGTCAAATTGGGCCGACATAGAATAGTTTCAAAACATGATAGAGTTTTTGTTAATGATGCTTGTCTTTATAAATATGTGAACTGAAGATGCAAAGCTTTACATAAAATTGCATCGGATCACTCCCTTTTTTTGGTTTTGCTTTTGATAATCTAAGGCCAACTAGAGCTCCATTTAGAATTCAGAAGGCGTGGCTTTCTCACCCGGGTTTTATGGAATTGGTTGAGGATAATTGGAAATTGAGGTTAGATGGCGCTACTCCCTTTGTTTTTGCTAGCAAATTAAAGAGGTTAAAGGAGGTTTTGAAGTTATGGAATAAAACTGTTATGGTGGTGTACAGTTTCAGTTGAAACAGTCTGAACTTCAGCTTGAAGCGTAAAATGACCTTCTTGATTATGATCCACATGATGAGCTTTAGTTTACAAAGGTAATAGATGCTAAGAAGGCTGTTGATGATGTGAGAACTGATTTAACAGTTATGCCCAAGATGAAATCGAGAGTTACTTGGTTGGAGGATGGTGATCAAAATACTCGATTTTTTCATAATAGCATTCGTATGCGAAGGAGCCAAAATACAATTTCATAACTTAAGATTTCCACTAACTCTACTTTGTTTTTGCAGGATTAAATAAAAGACTATATTGTCAATTATTACAAAGACATGTTTAATAGTGGTGACGTTAATATTGATCCAAAATTATTTTAAGTTGATCATGAAAGTATCTCGGATGCTGAGAGTGCTTTAATGGATACTATACCAACTTTGGAGGAGATAAAGGAAGCTATTTTTGATTTGGGAGCCGATTCTGCGCCTGACCCAGATGGTTTCTCAGGTATCTTCTACAGACAGTGCTGAGATATTATTGCTGGTGATTTATTTAGTGTCATTACAAATTGTTGGTCGATGCGGAAAATACCTAATGGCATTAATTCGAGTTTCATTGTGCTCATTCCAAAAAACAATGCATATGATGCAATTAAGCATTATAGGCCTATTGGTTTAAGCAATTTTTTTTTCAAAATCATTACTAATGTTTTGGCTACCAAACTCGGTATGTGCTTAATAAGTTGATTTCTGAAGAGAAAGTGGTGTTTATGAAGGGAAGAAACGTGCATGGGAATATTGCTTTAGTGTCTAAGCTAATCAATGAGATTGGCGTGACTAGGAAACATGGTAATGTTGTCCTTAAACTGGATATTGCCCAAGCTTTTGACAAGGTTAGTTGGGACTTTGTAGCTGAGGTGTTTCGGAGGTATGGTTTTTCTGAGAATTGGTGCACTTGGATTCTTAACATTGTTCATTCAACTAGGATTTCCATTATGATTAATGGCAGTCTTGAAGGTTTCTTTAGCATCTCATAGGTTTACGGAAAGGTGATCCACTTTCACCTTTAATTTTTGTGCTTATTGAAGATATTTTAAGTCATAATCTCTAGAAGTTATTTGCTAGAAAAAGTATGCATGTTATGGTTAGCAAGAAGGGTTTGGCCCCTACACATCTTCTTTTTGCAGACAACATTCTTATTTTCTGCAAAGGAAATTGGCATAGTCTGCATAATTTGATTGAGATGCTTGGTATGTATCGATGTGCCTCTGGCCAATATGTAAATCGTACTAAAAACAATTTTTACTATGGAGGCGGCTCTGATTCTCGGGCCATTGCTATCACTAATGTTTTGGGCATGGTGAGAGCTTTATTTCCAGATAGATATTTCGGAATTCAATTGAAGCCTGGTATTGTGCGCCATATTCATGTGAGACATATGGTTGAGAATATTATGGACAAGCTGGCCGACTGGAAGGGTAAGCTTTTGTCCTTTCAGGTTAGATTGGTGTTGATTCGTTCAGTTATTTCTAGCTACCACTACACCAAAACAGACTTTTTGTGACGTTTATAGACGTTGCGCGTAGTTTGTGCAACGATAATAACTATTGGAAAAACGGCATTGCGCATTGGTGTGCAACGCAAGTTAATTTGTTGCAAAAATTAAATTGAGCAACCCTTATAACCGTTGCACAATAAATGGTGCAACGTTTTGTTTTTCCAATTTGTACAACGTAAATACTAATCTGTGCAACAATTATTTAAAATATTAAAAAGCTTTTGTAGGTCCCACTTTTGTCGACGTTTTATTTGTTTAGTAACAATATTCGTTGCATATTGTAGGTAACTTGTGCAACAGATATTTTTCCTACGTTTATATACGTTGAAAATAGTTCCAGGTCAAAAAAAATGCCGCCGGCTTAAATTCTGGCAGATCTCTCACGTGAATATATATTCATCTGCACCTACATATACCATTCTAGATGAACTAGAAGACCCAATTAGTCATTTGAATGGAAACTCAACATCATCACCAATCAATCAAGAACAACTATTGATCATTACAATCGATCAAGAACGATTCATACATCATCAGAGTAGATAGATGAGCCTACCGTGAACCCATACAATTTTAAACAACTTGTGGAACAATCAAATGCTCATTCCAAAGCATAATAAAATGAATACAAACCTAGTCTTTTGTCGTGGCATAAAATAAAAACGAAGTTCAGTTGTTTGGAGTCATGTATTGTTGTTTGAAACTTCCAATGCCTTCTCATAATGAGCATCAATGTGGCCTAATGAGCACCTAAAACAAAATAAATTTAGTACAAGTGATGAAACCTTCGAAAATCATTGAGCAAACTTCACTTTCACATGCAATATAATTGTAATTTGCAACAAGAAAATTATGGAAAAAGGTAATTAATCCATACAAAGTGGAAGCATAGTGGCTGGTGAAAAATTACTCATACTGGCCAAGTATATCACCTTCGAATGGACTAATTTCTGGGACCATTTCGTATCTTTTAGTAATCTCTCCCCGCGGATCTGGTAAATTAAAGAACTGTGCAGTTAGGGAAACAAAAATCAAACAATTTTTGGGATCCAAATCTTGTTCCAAAGAAACTAGTGACTGAAATGCTTACAACAATATTTTCTACACAAAGAATAAATTGTTGGCGACTGATGATTATGGATAAAGTCTTCGTCGACCGAGCAACTGAAAATAACCGGCTCATGACTCGCTACACTAATCTGCACATTTAAAGAAAACAGAAAAGAATAAAGGTGCGGTAGAGGACGAACATAATCAACAAACTTACTTATTGAATAAAGAAAAAAAATCCAAATACGTACCTTTCTCCGAAGGATTTTAAAATCAAAGTCAGTATTTTACATGAGACATTTTCGTGATAGAATCTAATTTGGTAGTTTAGTTACTAAATACCTTTTTTTATCGCTTGTCGTGTTTAGTTAATCATGGGAAATCAACAGTTCGTGGAGGGGATATTTTCAATGAGTGGAAGAATCTAAGGCAGGTCGTTTGCAGCTAAATTCACTCTTCTCAAGCTTGATAGAATTTAGCAAGATGGGTATAGTTTGACGCAGTTAATGAACTGCAAAAATCAATTCAGAAACAGAATTTTTGTCAGAATTGAGCAACTGCACAACAATATACACCAAATCAAGTCAAAAGCAAACGGAAGCTATAGCACGGAATTGAAAAGTAATAAACATGAATCACTGGTTTTTGATGTTGTTTCATTTTCAAAAATCTTAAGTTACTACTTCACACAACAATAAATATTGATTGCTGGTTGAGGATAGGAATATTGACCGGTTAGCTTGGAATTAAACTGCAATCCTTCAACACTTCACAAGGAATTGAACTATAATCATTGCCACTCCAACAATACCGAAGCATGATCTAAACATCAATGCTTGAAACATCATAAAGAAAGATAGAAAAACAATAAGAAGTGGAGAACCATCACCAATTACAATAATAGAACATCAAAGTCATAAAATGGTACGAAACTAGTGCAATGAAAGTCCTTACCTGAAAAAGAAAAGAACAACTCCATATTTGTAAATGACACGAGTATAAGTCATTTCCTCGTTATCCGGAACACGAAGACTTCCACCAACATGATAAGTAGTGGACCCTTTTTATGGGCTAGGAGTGACTGTTCTAAGAGGGTTGGTGGTACTTGCCGGTGTAGACCCATTACTCAACACACTCTCCCATGCAGAGGCAACATAAGCAAAGACTAACAATGTCCATGTAAAGAGAACCTTCTGAACGTAGCCTTTGACATCCCTTGTCAACTTCTTGAAGAGCTGCATTCTAAAAGAACAATTTTGATTGATAAATATCACACATAACTCTAAAATGTTAAAATCCTCTAAGGATTTTGCAAATCACAAACTATTCAGAACAGACCTCCAAGTGAAAGACCAGCAATGTCCAACCTCTTATTTTGTAATGGTCTAGATCATCCTCAATCCTTCGACCGAGAGCACATAAACAATCAATGAATGATATATCTAGGGGAGCAGCTGAAGAACTTTCAGAGAGTTTCTGAATGCATAATAAAGGAAGAATAGATATGAAACAACTCCCTGAACCAGAGTCCGAGTTTCGATGAACATATGTCAACTCTTTGTTATACATATTTACAGTTCTTTAACAACCTGAAGTTTTGATATCAGTGGTTGTAGGAAAAGTGCTAACTATATTCCTTAACGTGACCCATAGACTCATTCTTAATATAACATTACTATTAGTTTTAATAAGTAATGCTTGATGACCGACTGGATGCTAACAGAACATACCTAAAATAGTAAGTTGTCTGGAGTATCAAATTTACGTACCTGGAAAGCCAAGATATCCAAGGAAATGTGTGAGCATATACAAATCCAATAAGATACAACAGTAACCAAGTGTAGTATTGTAAACGAAACATACTTGATCCTCTTTTCTCTTGTCACACCCACAATGGATCCTCTTTGACCAATGTAATCTAGTGCAACCTACATCAGGTTGAAACAGACAACCTCATGAAATGGCCATTAGAAATTTTCTATGGTCTGGCGATGTTAAAAAACTCAAGTATTTTACGGTGCTTTATGATAGTTTGTGCTGTCTAAGAAGGGAAGGCGGTCTAGGAATTAAGAGATTGTCTGTGGTGAACAAGACAATGCTTATGAAGCTTTGGGTTACTATCCGTGACTCTGATAAGATTTGTGCGAGATTTTTGAAATCCAAATACTTCAAAATCAATGGCAACTTGATTGATTATAAGTTGGGTTCCACGGTTTTCCCTGGAATAAGATGGATTTATAATTTTGTGCAACGACATACGCGCTCTATTATTCGTGATGGTGCTAATACTTCCTTATTTTTTGATAATTGGTGCGGTGATTTTTCGATTGCGCGGAGACTTGGGATTACTTCTTTGGGCCCAAACGATATCAAGTCCAAGGTAAGTGATCTTATTGTGAATGAGAATTGGGTGGTTCCACCCAAGACCCGTGAGTTGACGTGGAATTGTAATATTGATGTTGACAATTTACCAATTATTGTTGGTGGTAAAGATTATAAAATTTGGATTTGGATAACAAAGACGTTTTTTCAGTCAAGTCTGCAAAGGCAATTAGAACGTCTTATGATGAGCAACCAGCTGCTGCACTTTTTTCTCGTTCGGTTGTGCATCCTACATTGGGTGTGGAATATTGGAAAATTTGGAGGAAAAAATGTTGCACAAATGAAGATAATGTGATCAAGAAGACTGGTAGGAGCATACCTACTATGTGCAGTTTATGCAAGAAGAGTTGCGAGACTATCATCCATGTTACTTGGCATTGTAGATTTGCCAAGCGAATTTGGGCGTGGGAAGCTGGCATCTTTAATTTGCAACCAAGCGAAGATCTGGTAGCCTCTTATAAGGTTGCAAACGGGCCTAACAGGATGGTAAAAGACTTGTGGCTGGTTGCGAATCTTGCAATTGTCACAGAATTATGGAAATTGCGCAATAAAGATTTTTTCGAAGGTGCGGCAGTTAATTGTCTTGGTTTCAAAGACAGGGTTTATCAGGTAATCCGTGATAATTCTATTAGAATGAAGGGCCATATGTTTAATAATCTTGAGGATTTGCGCCTCTTAAACTATTTCAAGGTGCAACATAGATCGAGCAAGAATTCCACGCCTATTGAGCTTAGTTGGTCTCCTCCTGATCAGGGTGAAATTATGATTTGCTATGATGGTTCATCTTTTGGAAACCCAGGCCAGACTGGTGCTGGGGTAATTTTTCGTGATGCTAATGCAACAGTACTTGGTGCTCTTTGTGTTGGCCTCGGCTGGCAAACCAATTATTATGCGAAAGTGTGTGTCATTATTTATGGTTTGATGCTAGCCAAAACTTGGAATGTTAGCAGAATTTGCGTTCAACCAGACTCGAAGAGTTGCATTCAAGCTTTTCAAAAAGGTGAGTTGCCCTGGCAGCTTGTTCAGAATTGGAAGTTAGCAAGTGCTTTTTACAACAACATTCGCTATATTCATAATTATAGAGAAGCTAATTTTTCTGCAGGCTCCTTGGCCAAACAAGCATGTTTGTTGGCTGAGGATATTTATGCATTTTATGAGGGTAAGCCAGATCTCATTCCGTCTGTGGAATGGCCTGACAAAGTTTACTACCGCTTCAAATAGGTTGCATTTTTTTGGATGGCCGTTGTGGCTTAGCTAAAACAATCGTCCTTAGTTCTTGTACAGTTTTTTGCTTTTTTTTATTGCATTTTATTGACCGAGTAAAAAAAAAAAGTGGGATAATGCAAGATGTGTTTCTGGCTGTAAGCTCTTGTAGTAGCCAAAAAGTTAATTGAGGCCCAACTGTAGTTGCACAATGATTCTGGGCCCGTGTAATCTGATCTTCTGCTCCTTTGATTAGTGATGGGAGGTGACCCTCCAAGTCTGTAGAGAAGAGGCAGTAGAAAGCGTTCAAGCTAGTAGATTTTGGGGGAACCATTTTTGGGGACCATGGTTTTTTTGTGGGGACCATGATTCTATTTTAGGCAAGACATTATAAGTAATCCTAAATCACCCCTTATCTAAATATTTTTCTTAATACCAAACTTATCCTTCTTAATTAAATATGTTAGTTTAATGATTAATTAGTTATTAGTTAATGATTAGTAATGATTAGTGATTAGTAATGATTAATTACCATTAAGAAGTTCTATTACAAAAAAATTGAAAATTTTCTTTCCGAGAAATTTTAAATTTTTTGAGTCGTGCTATCACGCAAGTATTCGCGTGATAACTGAAATGAACTTGCGGGTAATGGCCGTTCGATTTGCAATACAGTTGTTGATCCGGAAACAAAAATCAAATATTCTCTAGATAATATATTCTTTAAGCAGCCATATACTTTATACATTTTTTATATTCAGTCCTCCTAGAGTTAGCTAACGTGAATCTCTCTTCTGCTCGAACATCATCCACAAGTAAAATACTTTCATGGAGGCCAGAATATTTACCAGCGGCAGACAAAATATTTTGGGTTTCTAATCTTTCTTCAAATCCAGAAACCCGAACCAGAGAAAACCTTTCATCTTCTATAAGTTTAAGAAATCAATTGCAACCACAGTTAAAATCACAAGAAATGAAATCATGATCAAATAACCAGTAATATGCGATCATAATCATCCTTTCAAAAAAAAATGTAATCAAAATCGCAACTCTGCACATGGTTAATTTACAAATTTTTAGACGGGTTGAAAACACTAAGTATTGATACGATCCACTATATTACAAAGATTATTGAGATATTAGGTTGTGATTTTGAAATTGATTATCCATGAACTGGAGAAAAACTATCCATGGATAGCAATTGGTCACCTAATGCCATAATTGGGAAGAAGATTTCTTTCTATTACTTGTATCCTATACGCAACATGAATATAAACGCAAAGAAGGGCAAGGTGGGATCAACGTCATATACACTTAATTATGAGTAAGATCTGCATAGTTCATTTAAACTCCATGATAGCAAAGTGGAATCTCTGTGTTCATAGACTTGAGAAGCAATATTGGTAAGGGGTTAAATAGAATAAATATAACAATTATGGGTGCTTAAATAATAAAAGATATACAGAATGATAGAGTTTCCTTATTTGACGGATCCGTAGCTGTGATATTGATCTAACGGCCACTACACGAGTTCATTTCAGTTATCACACGAATACTCGCGTGATAGCACGACTCAACTTATTTTGCGATTAAGTTCGGTTAATTTATGATCAAAAACGAATTTAATGATTAGTGATTAATATGATTAGTTACCAGTAAGAAGTTCGGTTCAAAAAAATGAAATTTTTTCTTGCAATTAAACCAAACTCTATATTTGGTGTGACCATTAAATAGTTCGGTTATAAAAGAATTTAAAACTTTTTACGATCAAACCGAACTTAAAGTTCGATTAAGAAACATTTTTTGCGACGTAACCGAACTAAAGTTCGGTTGGGAAATGTTTTTTCCAACTAACCGAACTATTAGGGTTGGGTTGGGTTGGGAAATGTTTTTTGCTACTAACCGAACTAAGGTTCTGTTGGGAAATGTTTTTGCAACTAACCGAACTACTAGGGTTCGGTTGGGAAATGTTTTTTGCTACTAACCGAACTATTAGGGTTCGTTTGGGAAATGTTTTTTGCTACTAACCGAACTAGGGTTCGGTTGGGAAATGTTTTTGCAACTAACCGAACTACTAGGGTTCGGTTGGGAAATGTTTTTTTGCTACTAACCGAACTATTAGGGTTCGGTTGGGAAATTGTTTTTGCGACATAACCGAACTAAAGTTCGATTGGGAATTTTTTTTTGCGAAATAGCCAAACTGTTCTTCATGTTCATCATTTCCATTAGGTTCGGTTAGTTCGACAAAGTTTTTTACATAATTCCTAGCCGAACTTCTCTCTGCAACTTCCATTTTCAACTCATTTTGAAGGTTAATACTCATTTTTCAATCGAACGAGGAACGTCAAGCAAAGATAGAAGAAGAAGAGGATAATTTTTTTTTTTTCAAAACTAAAAAAATTCGATTCCCCACTATTTTTGTTTTTTATTTTGATTTTGGTTAATAGATTCATTTAGATTAGATATATGATTAGATTTATATAGTTATTAGGTTAGTTTTAATTTAAATTAAAATAAAGGGTAAATATGTACTTACCTAACTTTAAGACACCCCTTATAAGTATAGGGAGGTTGGCCTAATAAGACCATGGTCCCAAAAAAAACCATGATCCCTAAAAAAAAAAAAAAAAATGGTTCTTTTGGGGAGGCAGAGGATTGTACAATGAGAGTGAGAATAGTCTGTTCATTACTAGGTAAGCTCAGCTCATTTGTCTCCTCTGTCAAAAGCAATGGGAGTAGTACGGTTATCTTCAATCATGAGAAACTGTCTTCCTCTGTCAGCAATCAACCAGATTAAGCAAACCCACACTCAAATCCTCATCAATGGTTTTTATCAAAACCTCACTCTTCAAACTGATCTCATATTAGTCTACTCAAGGTGCAGTGACCACCTTAAATATGCTCAACAAGTATTCGATAGAATGACTGACAGAAATATGCACTCCTGGAACATATTGATCTCTTCTTACGTTCAGAATTCTCTTTATCACGATTCTTTAAGGATGTTTGATGAGTTTTTGAAAACTGGTCTTCGACCTGATCATTTCACATTTCCATCAATCTTTAAGGCTTGTGCAGGAATTGGAGATTCTTGTATCGGTAAGGTAATGCATTCTTGGATTATTAAACTTGGGTTTGAAGACCATGTTGTTGTTAGGAGTTCGTTAATTGATTTCTATGCTAAATGTGAGAACTTGATTGATGCAAATAGGCTGTTTGGGAAAATGGTGGTTAGGGATGTTGTTGTTTGGAATTCGATGATTGGGGGTTTTGCCAGAGCTGGGTTCTCAGAAGAGGCGCTATTTTGTTTTAAAGAAATGCAGGAGGAAGGATTGAAAATGGATTTGAGGACAATACCGAGCATTTTGAGTGCCTGTGGGAAGGAAGATGACTTGATGAAAGGGAAAGAAATTCATGGGCAAGTAGTTAAGAGTCTACGTTTTAGTAGGGATATCGCTATTGGGAATGCTATAATTGATATGTATGCCAAGTGCGGATGCTTAAGCAATTCACGGCTGGTTTTCAAGAACATGAATGACTTGAGTGTTGTAACTTGGACCACATTGATATCTTCATATGGAGTTAATGGGAAGGGAGAGGAGTCAATAATTCTCTTTGAGGAAATGATAGCTGCTGGATTCAAACCCAATTGTGTTACATTCACAGCTATCCTTTCTAGTTGTAGCCACTCTGGTCTTATTCATCAAGGTCGAAGGATTTTCAATTCAATGAGTTCGGATTTTGGAATAAAACCTGGTATTGAGCATTATGCTTGTATGGTGGACCTCCTTGGCCGTTTTGGACATCTCGAGGAGGCATTAGAACTAGTAAAGAATTTTCCAGGAGAAGCAGCTGCTAGTGTTTGGGGTGCTCTACTTGGTGCATGTAGAATTCACAAAAATATGGAGATTGGAGAAATTGCAGCTTATCAACTTTTTGAATTGGAAGCTCATAATTCTAGTAACTATATTGCGTTGTCTAATATATATGAGTCTGTTGGTAGGTGGGATAATGTTCAAAAATTACGAGCAAGGATGAAGGAGTTGGCTTTAGTCAAAACACCTGGTCTCAGTTGGATTAATATCAATGATAGGGTTTTTAGATTTTTTCAAGGTGACGTGTCTCTTCCACAGATGAAAATGGCATATGAGACATTAGACACGATGAGCAAGATAATGATGTTGCCTCAAGGTTATGAGTAATCAGATTACTATTTACAGAAGCCAAAGTTTCATTTTCGTGAAATGGAAAGTGAGATAATACCCAAGGCAATTGCTTTCAGAATATATTTGGAAGATCCTCTTTAAATTGTATCTATATGAAGCTACAATCTGAACCTATGTCTTCAAGGAGCAAAGTGAATGGTTCTGCATTGAATCCATAAAATGGGTTACCTGAAGAGGAACAATGTGTTCTCACTGGTGAACGTCAGAGTGTATGACATGATAGTTATATCTCGTGAAATGAGAAGGTAGCTTTTGAGTTTCCATTTTGCTTCCTTTTAGCTTTTCCTTCAACATCATTGACTTTGTTCTGCAGTTATAGTCCTTAATGACACATTTAATAGTTGTGACTGGTAGTAATTAGCTTATTCTGAGTTTTTTCATTCACTTCCAGATCATCTCATGCAAACTTCATGAGAGCTCCTCTCTTCTCTGAAGGAGATTAGACAGTAAGGAGTTTCAAAAAGTTAAAATTGTCTCGTGCCTTTGTAAGTTATAACGCTTCCACTTATTCGCTACTTCATAGTCATGTTTGTTTATTTTTCCTCAACAATGTTTAGCTTGTGAGTTTGTTTTCTAATGTTCATATTATTTTGCTCGCAACTACTCTGTTTGTTCTTCATCTGCTGTGATTGGACTGGATGTAAAGTTTCAAATTACTGGTTTATTTGGTTAGGATGTGCGATGACTCCAGATAGGTTGGAGACAAAGCAATACCTATATGAAGCTCATTTTTGGATTCTGTTTAGATACCTATATAAAATATAGTCCTAACCATGTAGTGAAAACTTGTATCGCGTAATATCTTGAAAAAGATGATGATTGGATCTGGGAGAGGATCCCCTAACATCCAAATCACAGTAAGTGTTTTCTGCAGAGCCTTCATTGCTCTCCACAGGCTGATTGGTACCTGAACCTTCTGCAACTATTTCTTTCTTCTTTATTGCTTCCTGAATATGAGCATTCTTTTCAATGGAAGTGGTGCATGTGTCTGTGTGTATGGAGGGGTTAGATTCAGTATAGCAGGAGAAGATGATGTTTGCTATATTTTTGGGGCTGTGCCTATGAGTATTTGTATTATTTGTTGCTTGTTCCTATTAATAGAAATACTGGAAGAAATTTGAGAAACGTTGATGGGAATATCTTCATGTCTTTACTTTCTCGTCTCTCATTCTAAGTTGTCTGAAAGTTGTCATAATTTGCACTTAAATGCATTTCTCAAGTTAAGGCTTAAGACAAGGAAACCTGACTAGCAAAATGGATTTTCCGATCTCAACATTTTACATGCAGGGAGACCTATTTTCTTTGTTTTAGAAATAGAGAATAACATGCTAGTGAGGTGTTTCAGTGGGATTACGGTGAGCTACTATTGTTTGCCTCATCCACGTAAGTATAGTGAAATGTCATCTCTTTCCACAGCCATATATCCTTTGGATAATTATGTTTCTCTTCTATGGTTTTTATAGAGTCCAGGATGGTCTTGCTATTCACTATCAGAAGCTAGCCTTGTCCAGTTGTCCTCTTTTATGTGCCTTCTACTCTCTTTTCTTTCTTTCTTTTTTTTTTTTCCTTTAAATTTATTTTTGCATAGATTGTTTTAGCCATTTGTTAGTTTTGGTCCTTAAATGCCTCCTATACTTTTTTCTTTTTTTTTTTGTCTTTTTTTTTTTGTCACTCTTCAACAGCATAAGTACTAAGAACCCTACAATATTCTTCCCGTGTAATATAAATCTGTTTTGCACTTTTCAAATTATCCTTATGTACTATGTTTCTGTCCTCTAATTTCAGATCTCATCTGCACTGAAACTATTCTGCTGAAGAAGACAACCTGCTGGAGTTGCCGTACATTGGAAGTTTTCTTTTGTACCTGTAAGTCATAATAGCATATGTTCCAAGTTTGATAACTTATATAAGAGTACCAAATACAGCTCTACCATAGTCAATATATTTCAAATCACATGTGGGACCAACTGATGGTTTGGAGATGTGTTTGAGTGTTGATCTGGCAGAACTCCAACCTTAATCTCCTCATTATAGCCAAGTGGTGCGAAATAGATATTTAGAATATTAAATCTAGTTTTATCAAGCCAGAAATTAAGACCTTCGTCTCGATTAATCTAAGCTTGTTGTACGACTCTTATAACTGATTGTGCATATCAAGATTCCTATCCTTGATACTGTATATGAAACCTTTTTCTGTCGTTTGACAGACTCAAAATTATTATTAAGACTCTCAGTCTGCGCTTTTGGAACCAGGATCATAAAGTACTAGAGAAACATTGAGCCCATGTGCCATAATTTCTCTGCTTACTGCTTAGGCAAGCATGGAATCCTAAGAGAGGGTATGAACCTGGCTGAAGCTAGGTTAGGATTGGATCTTTTAATTAATTTGGTAAAAGCATCAGTAATTACTTCCTCATTTTTTTCCCTCTAGTCAAGTAATAATTGAACATATGCACATCTTGTTTAACTATGTCACAGTATAGTATTCTTCTTTTAAAATGGTGAATTTCTTAATTTAACCCTGTAGGTAACTAGGCTCTACGGATTATTTTCCTTTTTGTTACCAGTTTCTTTGAATTGATTTGTTAAAAAGATCTGACTTACAGCTAGAATCTATATTGGGTGTACTAAAATGAGTAAGTGACTTCATTTGACATATGATTATACAAATAGCAGCAAACCTCTTTTTTACATCTTATTGTATATCCCATTATGGGTTTTAGAGAAAAATTATCACAAGTACAATGAATCAATGATTGTCCTTATTCGAACAACTTATTTTCAGTGTGGAAGGAAAAAAGAACAAGAAATCACACAACACAAATGCTTCTTAGTCGATGAAGCGTTAACCATGCAAATGTTTCAACCCGTAAATCTTATGGTTAATTGTCGAGAAGTTAATGATTAGAATTGGAAGAAGATGCTCCAACGTCAGCAGTTCGCGAAGTGTTTTCTGCAGAGCTATTACCATTGCCATGGGGGACTGCATTACTCTCTACAGACTTTGCATGTAAACCTTCACCAATTGTTTCGTTCTTCTTGATTGCTTCCTGAATATGGATATCCTCATCAATGGTTAGCATTACAGCTTCTGTACCATTTGGGCCAGGTACAATTTTTTCCTGCACCTTCCTATGTCCATCAATGCTTATGATCTCAGATTTTTGAGCTGTCTTCTTCTTCTTCTTCTTTTTAATAAAGCAGCACAGAGCTACTGAGAGGAATGCAAGAAAGAATAGACCACCCAAGGATACAAATACGATAATGATGGTGGTGTGGTGTGATGGTCCAGGTGATGGTGGAGTGATATGAGGAGGAGGTGGAGCAAGAGGACGAGCTGGCGGTTTTATCATGGGAGATGGTGGAGGACTGAAATGACGGGGTGGCGGTGGTGCTCTCACTGCTGGAGTTGGCGGCTTTTTTGGTGGTGGTGCCATTGGTGGAGTTGGCTTCTTGCGTGGTGGTGGTGACACTATCGGAGTTGGCCGCTTTGGTGATGGTGGTGAAACTGTAGGAGTAGGTCGCTTTGGTGCTGGGGGTGAGACTGCTGGAGTAGGTGGCTTTGGTGGTGTGACAGACCAGGATGGAGTTGATGGTGGTGGCATAACATACGGAGGGTTTGGGTAGTACTGAGGAGGTGGTGGAGAAAAGTAATAGAAAGGGAAGTTTTGGGGAGTAGACATGTTATGAGTTGTTAGGAGATTTTGAGGATATTATTCCAGTTGAGGTTTAGAAGATGATAGATGAAGAAGATGGTGATTGTCGAATATCATGAGTGCCTATTTGTAGTCGTCAGTCAGTCTACTACTGACAAACAAATTAGTTCTTAGTTAAGGCTTGGACGTTTTGATTATCTTGACTGTAATGCTAAGCTTTTGAAGAATGGGGCTGTCATTGTTTGTATTGAAATGCACTTCTCACGCTTAAGCCTTAAGACAAGGAAACTTTATTTAGAAGTCGGGTTTACCATTTTTTTATAGCTTCTTTTCCCCCAAAACATCAACTAAAAGTGCACCTTCAGCGGTTCTTGTTTATTTTTTTCCATTAAGAAATTTAGGACAACTCCGATCAGAAAATTAAGAATTCATGACAACTAAGATCAGAAAAAAAAAAAGATTCAGGACAATTAACAACCTGTTTTATGTTGTTGGAGCTTAGCTTGTTAGGCTTTCAACTAGTTAAGAATTTACGGGGACAATTTGGTAATTTTCCATAATTTACTGGTTTCTATATGGGGATAATTTCCTTATTATTTAAGAATGAGGAATTTCCTGTTTAGTCCACTAAACCCGACCCGGTTTAATGGCTAGTCCAGTGGGAAAAATCATTTAGTGGCTGGTCCAAAAAAGTTTAAAAGAAGTTCAAATTACTAGGTTACCCTTTAAAAACAGTTTTCAATCTACAGCAGACCTAATTCAAAACATCTCAGTTTCATCTCCTATTTCAGTTTCAAATCAAAATTGATCAGTTTCATCTCCTATTTCAGTTCCTGACCTAATTCAATTGAATAAGAAATGGGTACAAGTAGGAAAATTAAGAGGACGATTACAGAAGAAATTACTGAAGTGTTTCCTACACCAGCGACACCAGCGAAAAGAAGAAGGAAATCCGATGAGGATTCACCAACAGAATCCTCACCTGCTGCTAAATCTCCTTCACCAGCGAAAAGAAGAAGGAAATCTGTCGAAGATTCACCAACAAAATCCTCACCTGCTGCTAAATCTCCTTCACCAGCGAAAAGAAGAAGGAAATCTGTCGAAGATTCACCAACAGAATCCTCACCTGCTACTAAATCTCCTTCACCAGCGAAAAGAAGAAGGAATTACCTGCGTGAGCGTTCGTTGACTCGATCAGGTTTGTATCAGTTTCCTTAGTCACAGTACAAGCTTATATTAGTTTTCTTTTTGTAACAGTATTAGCATATATGTTCTGTTAATCTACGTATATTTTTAGTATAATAGACTTGCTATTCCCTTGTCGTGTAGGATACGTATGATGGAAATGATGTCAGAACGTCGTGAAGAGAGTCTCTTGATGGACCCAGAACTGCTAACCCCTACGTATCAAGCCTTGCTTGAACTACACATCCAAATTGGCCGTCCCTGGAAAGTTAGACAGTCAGATGCTAATCGTTATGAAGTGCATTCTCCAAGGTTAGCGTTTACCCCTAATCTCTATCATCTGAATGTTATTTACTTTCTCTTTCTTTTTTTTAAGTACCATGTTTCAGTGAGAACATATTAATATGTACTGTGTATATTAGGTGTACTGAAAAATAACATATGAATATGTATTGTGCAGATCTCATATGGTAGATCTAGAGAGAAAAACTTGTACTAGCCAACGATGGCGCGTTTATGGTTTTCCATGCTCGCACGCTACTGCAGCTATTACTAGATCTGGAGGAAGGATTCTTGATTACGTTGAAGATTATTTCAAAGTTACCACTTTTCGTAAGTTATATTCAATAGCTATTAGACCCGTTCCTAACCACGACAGGTATGTGTCTTTAATCAGTACATTTTCATATTTTTCATAACAATATGTAATGGTAGATACCACTTACACATGTAATAGCAATTGAAACTGTCAACATAAACCTACTTACATATGGATGTTACATACTGATATGTAATGGTAGATACCACTACATTTTTTGATATTTGTTTTTTCAGGAACAATATACCGTGTACATATTCATATGTAGTTGTGGTTCATTCCATTTATATGATACTGTTTTTTTCTCACAGGCCCGATGAGTATCACGTAGACGATATCGTTCTCCCAGCAGAAGTAATTAGGGCTCCACCAGACAGAAAAAAGGGGAAATGTATTAAGTCTGCATATGAGACTAGTAGAAAATTTGTCAAGTGTTCAAACTGTAATTTGAAGACTCATCACAACAAGGCAACATGCAATCTTATCCGACAGTATGAACTTTCTGAAGAATGATTTTGTGTCAGGTATGTATTTCAGTCAGATACATATTAATGTCTTAATTAAGTAAGTATGAGACAATACAATGTACTTTTAAGCAAGTAGTGTTCTGATTTCTCCTTTTCTTTTATCACAGGATTGAACGTGCAACAAAATGTTATATCGATGATGTTGCCAGATTCCTTTTCCACAATTTTTTCCTCTAGCCCTTGTTCTATTCTACCGTTTTTCTTTTTGATTTTGTCAGTACCAACTGAATTTGGTTAATAAGTATTTCATTTACAGTACATACATTACAAGTGTACTGAAAATACTGTTTTTGTTGTTTCTTAGAACATCTTTTGGTTTTTGAAACATTATAAGTCTATCAAAATGTAGTTATTGTAGTTATTTTCGAATAATGAAATATGTTGTTAAGTCTATCAAAATGTCAGTATCTATCACCAGTAGTGAAGTATTTACATACTGAAATTACATGTCAGTATTGTAGTGTTAGTATCTACCACTACATACTGATATGTAGTGGTTGTAGTGTAACCATACTAGATGTTTGTAACAAGAAAACAATCAAATATGTACTGGTTTGTGGTTTAACCATCTTCCACTAAGATTATTTAGAACATATCATAATTACAATTTCACAAAAACTTTTGTGGTTTCAATCAGGTTAGTACATATTAAAGAAAACAATTAGTACTTACTGATATGTAGCGGTTAGTTTAATTATGATATGTTCACACTGATTCACCATTTTAGTAATTGTGATTAGTATTAAACTTTTTGTGGTTTTCCAGCTGATTCACCATCTTCACAGGGGTCGAGGGGGCAGCGCCCCCTCGTATCAACAACACAAAATCATGTTTAAGTAACACAATTGAAATATCACTACATTAAAGTTAAACCCAAATTCAAATTAAAAATCACTACATATTAGATATACCCAAAAAAAAACATGTTTGGAAAAGCTATATGTTTTTGAACATTCTTGAACTCATGAAATGAAATGTAACCAAGAATAAAAAGAAAAGAAAATAGGTAAATAGTGATATGTACTGTCAGATTACTTTTAGAAAGTAAGACTATTTTTGTGTCATCTGCCAACTGATTTCTGGTGGAGATGCTTTCAGCAATTTGCATGCTAACGGGACCCTTTTGTTACGAATCTTCGCTTGCACTTCTTCATCATCTCCCAAAGGCACTCCCCATATTTGCTTTTTGACTTCATCTTCATAAAATGCATCACAAACAGTAGACAGTCTGGCGATCCCCCTTGTTGAGGTGCTTCACATTCATTCACTATTACATTCTTCGTTGTTACTTTGTTCTTCTCCAGCAAGTACACGTTGATAGGTATGTACACGTAATCTGCCATTTTGCAGGCGTGTGGATAACAAATACCTCCCCATTCATCCTTAGAAGAATTGTAGTGGTTGAACACCATTTTTTCGCAGTCATACTCAAGTAGCGTCCAATGAAGATTGTGGTGGCAATTGGTACAAGAATCTTCTTGATACTTTCATCCATCGCCAATATTGGATTGTAAACAGAATCATGTGTTGCTCCTTTGAGGTTATCCGGGAACTCGACATTGTATTGAAAACATGGATGTACTTGAAATAGTTTATATCTAATTTTGTTTTATGCAATATCGATATGTAGTGTACCTACCCCTACATACTTTTTTAATTTTTGAATATGTGCTGTAGTAAATATGCAGTGTAAGATAACAACTTACCCAAGCGGACGGATCCAGATGCAACACATGAAAGTATTTCCTGTATACTTCGTGCATCGGTTGCTCATTCTGAAATTTGGTGTTAAGCTTGTATTGTGCATAGTTGAGAAGATCTTGTTCTAATAAATCGTTCTGCACCAATTCATCAACTGTAGTTCCACTTATACAAAGACCACCTTCTCCCACTCTCCAAGCAATTGAGCTAGAAAATAAACGACGTAAAGGTTAGTATTCTTTGTGTAACAGTACATACTGATATGTCTTTCTCAGTATTTTTTATACAGATATGTATGTATATCAAAAGTACATACACAAACTAATAGTACATATCAATATAAAAGAGTCAATTGAGAACTCACCTAAGATTTTTTGCATTATTGATGTATGTGGAAAGAGTACTCTTTTGTTCATCGTTCATGTCATTATAGAATGCTGATTTAGTCAGTTTCCGGAAATACTTGCGCAATTTAAGCTTTCTCTTTTTGTTTAGCGGTATTGCTTCTGCTGCTGCAGCTTTCGGTCCTTTATATGATGGTGAGAACTTACTTCCACTCTCATGAATATCATCTACCTTATTTGCAGGATGAGAACGAGTAACAGGTCTGGTGGGTGTTGTTACCTGCTACTTTTCGGGCTTTGAAGCGTGCTTTTTGTTCACTTTTACCATTTTTTGTTTCTGGCTTGGGCTAAATTGTTCCAGCATTTTTAATCAACATAAAAAAATATGTAAATATCTATATTGCATAAAACATAGTTACATCACCTAATCATTTTTGAAAGCATGTAGTGGTATATGATTGTATGGTATAGTGATTTCTAGTGCTACCATACTGATATACATATCAGTATGTAGTGATTTGTAGTGTAATATTAACTACACAAAATGAGATTTTTAGTACATATCATTCACCTGTGATGGAACCTCCAAAACATCTTGCGAGGGGACATCCAGAACATCTTGTGAAACATCCAAAGGATCTTGTGATGCAATCTCCAAATGAATTTTTGAACTGGTTGTATGTATGTATTCTTGTTGCTTACCTGTAAATTCACCTGCATCTTTCGGTTCAATGGGTTCTTGTTGCTCAGTTGTTTCTTGTGGAATTTGTAAAGGCCGCAAATCTCTTCCAAACAGATTATCAAATTGTTCTCGTAAGTTAATACCAAAAAGACCATCGTTGTTATCTGGAAGGAGGTCTGCAAACTCTTTGACATAAACACCAATGCCAAAGTTTGCCATTTATATAAAATCTGGCATAGACAGCTTTTCAATGTGTTCCAAACTCGATATCATAGTAAAGAAAGGTACATCCAACAAATGAAACTCTTCCGCCGCCAATCCGGCGTTATACTCTGCAAATTTCTGCGAATTAACTACAACTGAAGCCTTTGTTTCTAGCATAGTTGTAAGCAATTCCTTTGCTGCTTCCTGCCTAACTTCAAGTTGATCAACCTGCAAAAATCAATTGAAACTGTCAACAAAAACCTACTTAGCTTGAGTTTTTGCTATGTCTACCACCACAAGAATGTACTGTTACATATAAATATGTTCCACTACAAGAATGTACTGTTACATATCAATATGTAATGGTAGATACCACTACATATTGATAAGTAACAGATAGATAATGATATGTAACAGATAGATACTGGTATACAAGAATGTACTGTTATATATCAATATGTAATGGTAGATACCACTACATATTTATATGTAACAGATAGGTATTGATATGCTACATAGACTACGTACTGATATGCTACTTACCTGTGTGTTTTCTTTGCCCTTTTTTTCTTGTATCTCTTTGAATTTTTTCTCCAAATAGATTTAGCCCAATTTTTAACCTCATAACGCGGAACTTCAACATCATGGAACTTCAATACTGAAGTTGTTGACAATTCAACCTCAGAGGTGGCATTAACATGAGTTTGATCTTTCGGTGTTGACAAACCAACTTCAGGAATGTTGACATTAGCATCTGTTTGATCTTCCGGAGAACCTTGCATTTCGTTCTCAACTATTTGGTCCACATTCAACTCTTCATTGGGGTTTCTTGGAGTAGGTGTACATCCCAAGCTAACATAATCTTCCTGGCTGGCTCCTCTCTGCAAAGGGAAAGCTTTCCAGAAAATATCATGCAACATGAAATCAAGCTTTGAAGCGTCAACTGGTTCGCCCTCTTGCTGCATTGTGTTGAATTCACTCCATTTGGCAGATATTGTACTCCTCAAATCATCGTATTTAATCTTCCAATCTTCTCCCCACAATACTGAGTCCTCTTCTTCTTTCTCTTCTTCCTTCTCTTCTTCCTCTTCTTCTTTCTCTTCTTCCGATTCGGAATTGTCATCTAAAAAAAAGCATCATCATTTGCTTCCTTTTCAATCCTTCTTGAAATACGATTAAGGATTTGTCTTTCTTCATGTGTGATCTCGTCTTTGAAATCAACATGGAACTGGTACAAATCAAATAAATGTAAAAAAGCAACTACATATTAGATATTACCAAAAAAAAAAAAACATGTCGTAGTTCTTTCTCTATTAGATACACAGGGAGAACTACATATTGATATGCTAATAACTACATATCAATATGTATCACCACAAATTGATATGATAATAACTACTACATATTGATATGCTAATATGTAGTAGCATATTGATATGCTAATAACTACTACATATTGATATGCTAATAACTACATATCAATATGTCGAACTACATGTACTTATCAATATATATTTTTATTATGACAAAATATGTACGGCAAGTTTACCTGATACTCAGAAAGATCAATATCCTTTAGGAACTCAGCACATATCTTTGTATGATTCCACCTAGCCACTCTTGGCACATACATTCCCGCAGGTTCTGTCACTATATCCTCGGGCGCCACCAAATAAATATGCTCCGCAAACCATGGCTGCAAAATATTGATATGCAGTATTAGATATACTATCAAAATGTAGAAAACACATAAAACAAAAACATATTGAAGTAGAATAAACAAATAAATAGATTCTTACCAACAAATAAATAGCACAACCATTTGTGCGTTCTACGGATTCCACGTTTTCATTCAGCTCTTTCTCTAAATGAGAATGGATGAGGTCATGCCATGAAATATTCTTAGCCTTCTCAAGATCAAGAACGAAACCAATATATTTTTCAGTCAAAGCGTTTGCATCACTTGTAGCGAAAAGTAATGAAGTGCACATATACAGGCAGATAAGCCTAACAAGATCTTCTGCATCTTCCTCGTCTTCTTCAGAATCTTCATTTGATTGATCACCCACGCTTTGCGAGACTCTTCATCAGACTTCTTCTTTTTCAGATTAATTGGTGTTCGTTTAAGGATTTTCAAGATTGCCTTCACAATCATTGGCCTAGTCACTTTATCACCAGCTTTCATATCAGCAGGAAAAGTCCTTTTGAAAAATTCTGTTTCACGCCATCCACTTTTTTTAATGACTTGTGTAAGCCTATAATCAAGATATTCCCTATTTGGAATTCTCGGCATCCCATAAATAAGTGCCATTTCTTCTGGTGTGGATACTAGCTCATTCGGTTGGCCATGCCTTTTAAAGACAAATCTAAGCTTGTTTGGATCTTGACCCCTAACGTAACAGGTAACATTTTCGTCATTGCATCTTCAATCTTGAACCAATGTTCCAACTCAAATCTTGTGTACCAGAACATTAGGAACATGTTACCGAATGATGCTTCAGAAATCATCTTCAGCTGCAACTCACTCAACTCAAGGTTTTCAGTGGACTTCGCAATAGCCTTCTTAGTGGTCCTAATAGTCTTCGCAAGCCCCCACAAGCCCCTGAAACCGCCACGGTATAAACTTCACGGTTTTCCATCTCCTTTCTTACGCTTATTAACACCTACACAATAACAAGAACCAAAAACTGTTACAGTACATATCAATATGGTATATCAAATATGTAGTTACATCATCAATATGTAGTTGTAATATCTACCAAGTCTTGAAACTACATATTATTAACAGTACATACGAGAATATAAGTATTTACCTCTACATATTGATATGTAATATGTTATGAGAGTATAAGTATTTACCTCTACATATTGATATGTAATAGTAGATACCACTACGCATTATTTTAACTACAT
The DNA here is from genome assembly GCF_003573695.1 of Papaver somniferum. NCBI lineage: Eukaryota > Viridiplantae > Streptophyta > Magnoliopsida > Ranunculales > Papaveraceae > Papaver > Papaver somniferum. The sequence continues at coordinate 74,594,649 of NC_039360.1, forward strand.
ATCGATTTGTAATAGTACGTATGGCATATGTATCTGCTTTGATACAGTAAAAATGTAAAAACACTTAATATCTTTGATAAGAATCAGGGAACTCTTTGGGAATATATTTAACCAACCCTTCACCTCGGTCAGTCATAAAAGTGATTGGGCGATCATCATTCAAAGCCTCCTTCAGTTTCTTGAAAAACCATTCCCAGCTGATATTGTCTTCACCGGGTACTAAAGCAAACGCAAGCGGATAAAACCCTGCAAAAAGGAATTACTAGTTATGTTAAGCAACTAATATTGACACTACATATTGACATGCAGTATGGTTTACCTCTTTGTTGATATGTGAAAACCTGACACTACATAATGACATGTTAAGCAACTGATTGACACTACATTTTCACATGCAGTATGGTTTATATCATACTCAGTAAGGTCAATATGTAGTATGTAGTATGGTCAATACTCATTGTCAGATAGTGAAGTAAGGTCAATATGAGTGATCTAACTACCAGACACTACATATCAAAAAAAAAAAGAACCAGTTACCTTGATTTCCATTAAGACATGTTGCTGCTATGAGACCTCCTTTAAAAGTTCCATTGAGAAATGTACTGTCACAGAAAATCATGGGACGCCATAGTTTATATCCCTCTATACAAGTTCCAAAGCAAACAAAAGTCTGTTGAATCTTTTTGTAGCATCTGAAATCGAAATCAATAAATGACCCAAGGTTTGTTTCCCTAACAGCATTCACCCACCAAGCAAGATCAGTGTACGACTTCACATCATTACCAAAAATCTGTTTATGCGACAACTCAATTGCATGACATGCGTGGTGATACTGGATTTCGACGCCACCACCAACTTTAAGATAATCTATAATCTCTGCTGGTGTTATGCGAGGGTTGTGCCTGACAATCTCATGAATTAGACTGTTCATGAGTTTTTTTGTAACTCTTGGATTCTTCAACATATAACCACCGCCACAGGTATGCCTTCCCACATATTCCTTTATCTTAAAAACATCAATAGAACTACCAATGGCAGTTGCGTGAAGCTTCCATGAACAAACTTTCACACTACATACGGCGGTGAATCTCTCAAGGTCATTCTTCTTCTTAATTACCTCATATCCAGTTCTCATGCAGTATTTTTGGCATGCTATACGTACGACATCAACACCACCATAGAATAATTGATCTGTATCATCAAAAATCTTATCCCAACCATCTGAAAAAAACACTCTTGGGGCTTCTTTACCTTCTTTCAAATAACTATTCTTTGCACTGACAACTAAGTCTGCATTACTGTCAACTTCCATACGCCTAGATGCGCCATTTGAAATTACATCCACGTGAAAATCAAAGAAAGCTGATTGCTTTGAAGAATGTAATGCAGAGATGCCCTGGAGTGTTACATCGGCAAGAATAGGAACTATCGCTTGATTCTGGAAATAGTTAACCAGAATAGTCGATGGAGTCAACCAGCTCCACATATTACAGATGCAAAATTTCAATCCTCTAAAGTTGAAAACGATGTAACCTCATATGCAAAATGATATTTCTTATGATATACATGAGAATAGATGGAGAAGTCTGGTTTGGGAGAAACGTCAGACATGTTAACCCTGTAACAAATGACATGTACTGAGATGAAACAAAAAGAGTCTTTGTATTGACATGCTATAACCAGTACGTATTGACATGTACTGACTCATATTGATATGTATTGGCATCTACTGCAGGATGAAAAGAGAGCATGTTATATGCAGGACGTATTGACATGTACTGACTCATATTGATATGTATTGGCATCTACTGTAGGATGAAAAAGAGCATGTTATATGCAGTACGTATTGACATGTACTGACTCATATTGATATGTATTGGCATCTACTGTAGGATGAAAAGTGAGCATGCTATATACAGTACATATTGGCATGTACTGACTCATATTCATATGTATTGGCATCTACTGCAGAATGAAAAGAGAGCACGCTATATGCAGTACGTATTGGTAATACATACTACACGATCTGTCTAATGAAACTAAACAGAACAGCAGCAGAAAAACGTAGAAAATACAAAAAATCAGATTACAAAAAACAGAACAGAAATCATAAAAATAAATCATACCTTGTTCGAATCTGAGATAAACCTAATTCGAAGATCAAATACCTAATTGAAACACACAAAAATCACGAAAATTACTTAAAAAACGAATGGAAATTACTTCGAAACTGAATTGACATTGTAAATCATCATAAAACAGAAATCATAAAACGAAATCATAAAAAGATAACAATGTACATCATATACAATTATCCTGATAGAAATCGGATCAGAATAAACCTAATTATTCATCAAGATTTCTAGAACAGCAGCAGAAGAGGATGATTGAAAGGATAAATACCTTGGTTCGAAGCTCAGATGACCTAATTCGAAACTCAAAAGAACCTAATTCGAAGCTCAGATGAAGATGATTGAGAAACAGTACCAGAAATTGATTCTATCCAAAACGCAGAGTGAGAGAAACCGATCTGAGAAGAAAAAAAGAGGAAAGAAACTGACTTGGTTTTATGTTCGTCACTTTGAGTTGCAGAAGGGTATGTTGGGAATATTTGAAAACTGGTCTTGTGTAAACTGCACGTGGATGGACTAGGGGATAAAGTTTCTGGTCCAAAAACATGTTTTTGGACCAGAGGATAAATCAATTCTGGGAGTGGACTATCCAGTAACCGATTCCCTCATTTCTGGACTAGCCAGTAATTCCTAGTTTAAGAATTAGAGGCCTATATATATATACGAACCTATGTAGTCGATTTCGGTCGTTGCGGCGAAATTCCGTATTTCGGTCCAAGAAGACACGATTTTGTTAATTTCGGTCGGACGAAATCTTTGCGAAAATTTCGGCCGGAAACGCGTTTTTCGGTCAGAATTGATTTGTCTTGGCCGGATTTTTTTTTCTTTTTAAATTGAGTGGACTAATCTCACGTACAAAAATTAAAAAGATTAATTTACTCACTAGTATTATTGCTTGTTGTTGTGTTTGAATTTCTTGAGATAAAATTATTATTTGGTGTTGATGATGAGGAAGGTGAATAACCAGATTTAATAATACTATGTTTCTTTTAAGTGATTATCGATACGAGGATATAAAATATGAAACCGAGATTTTACCGAGATTTTAAAACGGAATTTCCCCGAGAAAAAGTTGTACCAGTATCTTGGTGTCGACGGAGACAATCCGAAATCCCAAATTGACTACCTTGATACGAAGTACGAACAGAACAGAAGAAAAACTTTCCGGCCAAAGTTTTCAAACGATCATGAAATTTAATATCGATGATCTTATTTTTTACTTCTCATATGAAAAAAATCTACCTAGAGCAGTACCAGTACATGATTGAATTAAAACGAACACTCGATGCGAAAGGGCATTGTATTTTGGGTATGCCTAATGCTGCCGGAAGAACCATTGCTTTACTCTCGTTAATTACCAGTTATTCACTTTCAAAACCTAAGAATCAGTCACCAAAACTTATTTATTGTACAAGAACAGTTCATGGGATGGAGAAAGTGTTAGCTGAATTAAGGGTTTTGAATGAATATCTGTTAAAACATCTTAGTTCTGAAGCTGGAATTCTAGCTTTGGGTTTATCTTCCCGGAAGAATTTATGCATAAACCCTAGTGTGAATTCAATTGATTCTAGGGATTCGGTGGATGCCACTTGTCGGAAGTTGACTGCGAGTTGGGCACGAGAAGCTGTCGTTGATAACCCAGGTTGTGATTTGTTTGAGAATCATGAGAAAGCTGGTTTGAATGCTGTTTTTCCTCCTGGGGTTTATACATTACAGGATTTAAGATCATTTGGGAAGGAAAAAGGATGGTGCCCTTATTATTTGGCAAGGCGTATGGTACAATGTGCGAATGTGGTTGTATGCAGCTATCAGTATTTGATTGATCCGAAGGTGGCTGGTTTTATGTCTAAAGAGATGCAAAGGGAGAAGGTGGCTGGTTTTATGTCTAAAGAGATGCAAAGGGAGTCTGTTGTTGTGTTTGATGAAGCTCAGAATATCGATAACGTGTGCATTGAAGCTCTTAGTGTGAGTGTCAGACGGCAAACACTTGATGGTGCTACATGGAATTTGGACAGGATGGATCAAGAGATTGACAGGTTGGAGGTTACTGATCCTAGTAGATTACAGGCAGAATACAAGAGACTTAAGGAAGGTTTAGCACAGAGGGAGAACATAGTTATCTCAGATGACTGGCTTGAAAATCCAGTTCTGCCAAATGATGTACTTAGGGAGCCTGTATCAGGAAACATTCGGAAAGCGAAATGGTTTATAAGTGCATTGCGAAGATGAATAAGTTATCTTGAGATGCGGCTGCGTGAAAATGTTGAAACGGAGACACTTCTTACCTTTGCTAATTCAATTGATCAGAAGGCTGGAATTGACAAGAAGGTACTGAGGTTTTGTTATGACCGGTTGCGCTCTTTGATGATGACTCTGGAGATCATAAACACAGATGAATTCTTATGTATCCAGACAATATGTGATTTTGCTACCCTTGTGGGGACTTACACAAGACGCTTTTCAGTTATTGTCGAACGCGCTGATGAGAGAACGTCACATGTATCTGATCCAGTATTGCAGCTATGCTGTCATGACGCGTCTCTTGCCATGAAACCTGTTTTCGAGCAGTTTCAATCTGTTGTTGTAACATCTGGAACCCTGGATCCAATTGATCTCTACCCCTGCCTTCTGAATTTCAGTCCGGTTGTCACTCGAAATTTTACAATGTCTACGACAAGAGATTGCATTTGTCCGATGGTTCTTACTCGTGGGAGTGACCAGCTTCCAGTAAGCACAAAATCCGATTTGAGGAGTGATCCAAGTGTAATTAGGAACTATGGACGACTCTTGCTGGAGATGGTTGCGGCTGTTCCAGATGGGGTTGTTTGTTTTTTTGATACTTACTCATATATGGAGAGCATAGTTGGTAGTTGGAATGAGATGGGGATCCTGCAGGATATAATGCAGCATAAGCTTGTTTTCGTTGAGACTCAGGATGTGGTTCAAACTACGTTGGCTCTGGATAACTATCGAAGGGCTTGTGACTGTGGTAGAGGTGCTGTCTTTCTATCTGTCGCCAGGGGGAACGTAGCGGAAGGGATAGACTTTGATCGACATTATGGGAGGCTTGTGATCATCTTTGGGGTACCTTTTCAGTACACATTGAGCAGAGTATTACGTGCACGGATGGAGTATTTATGGGAAACATGTCAGATAAAAGTGGAGGATTTCATGACTTTTGATGCCAAGAGACAAGCAGCTCAGTGTGTTGGTCGAGTTATTCGGTCAAAGGCAGATTATAGGATAATGATCTTTGCTGACAAAAGATATAGCAGTCAGGATAAGCTATCCAAATTACCTCCATGGATATTGTCACATTTTCCAAACTCTCACCAAAACTTGAGCACTGACATGGCCCTACATACTGCGAAAGAGTTTCTAAGGAAGTTGTCCCAACCACAAGAAATAACTTGTGTTCAAGGCAACATCCTGACCATTCTAACTGAAGACGATCTGAGAATGTTTTAGTATTATGGCAATGGTGTATCAATGTTGGTAACAAAAGCCTACAATCCCAAGGATTTGCCAAATTTTAGCATCAAGGGGTAACAGAAGAGAGCAAATATGAGGTATAAGCTGCTGAGCATCTAAAACAACCGGCGGAACTGTACAAATGAAGACTACACGATTTTCATAGATAATTTACATCTGAGGTGCAAAACTAACATGGCAGCGCATTCTATTTCACAGCAGCACCGTTCCCACTTCTCATCTTAGCTAATTGATAAACCAGACTTATATTCCCAAAGAACAACCTAGTATTATCAATCACCTCACAATAATCTTAATCGTATGGAAGCGAAACAAGATATTGTGGAATCACAAACGATGAGACGGAGATGTTTGTGACTACTTTTAATCTTACCTGTCGGAGATAAATCTCAAGCAAATCTAAACAAAGATAATACTCAATCACGATAGTAAATGTAAGATCAGAACGCGCAACTACAGAGAAAATAGTTGGGTCTGGCTTCGCAATCCCAATGAAGTCTTCAAGTTGTTAGCCTACAGGGTTTCGTGAAAAACCTAAGGTTAAAGGAGAATCGACCCTAGTCCAACTAGTATCACGCAGGAGGTGTGGGGATTAGGTTTCCCAGTTGCTAGAGTTCTCCCTTATATAGTTTTCAAATCAGGGTTTGTAATCTAAGTTACCTTGGTAACAAAGTATTCAATATTCACCGTTAGATGAAAACCTGATTAGATTCAAGCTAATATCTTTCAAACGTTAGATCGAACTTAGCTTGTTATGCACAAATGAAATGTACCTTCATTTAGGTTTGATTAACTGTACCTAAACGTGTACACTAGGTTGGATCAACAGTAGTTAACCAAAGTTAGCTAGCTATATGAACACTCTCATATCAACCTTATTTATTTTAAGCACAACTAGTTTAAATGACTCAAATGAAACTAGTTATAGAGTTGTTCAATTGCTATATTCTCATAGAAGTATACAAGAATACAATTGAAGCAAAATCGGTTTGACTCAGTCGAATCAATTCATGAGCATTATAGCCACGGTTTGCATAGAATGAATTCCTTATTATTTAAACAGATTTTAGAACTTTAACCACTCAAGTATGCAAACGGGTACGCATACTTAAAGTAGTTGGACTGAGTTTGGGTTCGCCAGTACGCAAACGGGTACGCATACTTCCAAACACAACAGAAATTCCCGGACCCAAACCCTTCGCCAGTACACGTACGGGTATGTGTACTTAGGCTCCCGGAATTTCACAATTAACAGGTATGCATACGGGTATGCATACTATAGTTCCGGTCATGGATCACATATATGCAAGCACGCATACTATGTTCATAATCCAATGATGATTAAGTGTTCTAAACTCTATTTCAATCATTGAAACATTCTTAGAGGATGACAATAGATGTTTTCACGAACTATTAGCATCAAAGCAATTTTCAAGTTATTAAAATAATCATAACGAAACATTCCAAGTCTACACCAAATGATTGTATCACACAAACCATGTAAGAATATAAGATGAACTTGGTTGAAGCGAAAGCTTACCAACACATATTTCGAGAAATATGTAAACGAGTTAAACTCAGCTCGAAATATCAAATGTGTATAATCGAATACTATATAGTATTACGACTTTTGTCTCAATATAGGAGATAGAGTAGAAATAGACTTTCCAAGTGATAGATGAGTTTTAGTCTCCACATACCTTTTGTTGATGAAGTTCCACAAGCTCTCCTTAGTAGTTATTCACCTTTAAATGATGAGCGTCGTAAAGTCTAATGCTCAACTACACAATCTATCCTAGTCCGAGACATCACTATAAGTAGACTAGAAATCAAGACTTATAGTTTTGATCACTAACATTGACAAACAAGCTTGAGATAGCAACGGTTGCGAGTTTGACCGAGCAGTGCTCTAACAAGTTCTATACAAGTATACAAGGAAATAGTTCACGAAATTAGCATTGTTTGTAAGCTACCAACATTGTTTAACATTATAAATAGACGACTCCCTGTATACTAGAAACTTGATGGTGGATGACTATGATCTTATATTGGCCGATCAAGCGGCCTAGTAATGAAGCGCAATGTGTCCAGATTTCAGTAGTTCTGAAAACTCTCTTTTCATGTTTTGAAACATGCCTAATCGCCATAGATATGAAATATCATTGCTTGGGAGATTTCCAAATGATCAAATTGAAGCAAAATAGTTCTTAGACAATAAATAGTTCTTAACAAGGATTGCTAAGGATCTATGAACATCCATTGCTTGAATCATATTTAAAGATGTTTAACAAGACAAGCTTGACTCAAAACTTCTTATTTGCAATGCCAAATCTACTTAAAGTCATACTACATAGTCTCATATGGGTAGAATGGTGGTGCCATGATCAGATAGGATGGTTCAGTCTTCACATACCTCTTTATCGATGAAGTTCTCCAAATGCCTTAGTTTGATCTTCAATCTTCAATTTTGGAGGGTTATACAGTGATGTCTAATACTCAACTACCATACTCTAGCCCTAGTCCAAGACTTGACTTTAGTAGAGTACGAATGAAGATATAGTTTTGTGCTACTAACATTGACAACAAGCTTGAGAAAGAAAAACTTGCGAGTTCGACCGAGCAGTGCTCTAACAATTTCCCTTTTGTCGGTTTTAGTGATAAAACTATCAGTATATATGGATTCAAATTAAATAGATTTTTCAGTTCCAAATTCACCATGATTGATTTTCTTGGTTTTTCAACATCGTCTTGAGTTTTTCGTTCTTCAAGTTCTTTTATGGTTTTGCATATGATCGTTTCAAATCATTTGTTGTTGAAGATCTGTAGCAATAACTTTAATGTGAATACTTGTTTGGAGCTTTTATAGAATGATCAAATCACTCAACTCAATGGTTTTTATACCATAAACATAGTATTGTTACCTTCTTCAAAGTTCAATTGTACCATAACTTTGAAGCAATACTACAGTGATATGTTCCCCCTTAGTCATTACTTATTTTTGTTTGCATGATAGGTGAAACCAATAGATTAAAATTCACTCCCCTTACGTAATGCTCTGAAGATATATATTTTATAATAAAATACTATTACATAAGCCGTAGTATTTTATGCACCGTGTATTTTGGTAAGAAGTCATATCTTTATAAGAAAAATATTCCATAAAAATATTAGCTCCAAATTCATAGTTGTTTGAATTTCATAAGAAAAATGACGTCAAAACATCAACAAAATTTCATTCTATCCATCTCATTGATCCTTCCCCTTCTTTAAAAGTGCTCAACATGTTTCTGCGTACGATAGTCTAGAAAGTCAACATTTATACACATTTAATTCAAAATTTGATTCATAATTTTCCCACCTAAACTTCGGAAGGGAAAATTAAAATCTCGCCAAAAGGGCATCTTAGTCAGTATAGTTATCCGATTCTTTGGCTCATATAAAAATTAGTTGTTCAAAAAAATTTGATTTCAACTTTTTTTTGTTGCATAGAGTTATCGCAATGTGGATATCGGCAATAATAATAAGGTAAATTGTTGATTATCAAGTAGAAATTTCAATTGATTGAGAGTATTTTCTAGTCAAGTTACAACTAGTTTTTGATCATAGAGAATACGTTTTTGAAATATGTTGTTTGTAAATTAGATTTATGTTTTTTTGTTGTTGAAAATATTAAGTTTTTGAGGGGATTTAAAATCTTAGTTAATCACTTAGATTTTTCCTGATTGGATGGTATTTGAATTTTGATCACACTGTTTTAAAGTTGAAAATGGAGTCACCACCTCATCAACCACCACCAGTTGAAAAACTCTTCTAACCATCCAATTTCGAAATCCCTAAACCCGACCAAACTGAGCTATTAGAACCTCGGGTGCCAGTAATAGTTAACTCACTTGAACCCTACTATAGGAACTTTATGTGTGAAAGAGAATATAAGGAATATTTTAAACACTTCAAATAAGTTGGTGTTGATGCATGATATGCCGGACTATGTGGTTCATCCATCAACTGTTAACCTACATGTCGATGATTTGCCAACTAATTTTGTAAGAGAATTTTTCGATCATATTTCAAAGGATTTTGAGGTTTGGGAGAGCGCAAAAAATCATCCAACTTCCTGTTGAAGGCTCCGAGGTGATGGATAAAAGGGAACAAGTTTTCAAAATCACTGAATCAACGGTTGCTGATGAGTCCCTATTACTCCTCTCAATTTCAAATATCATACAATTTTTTGTAGTTTTCTTTTCAAAGCAATTTCTTGTAGTTGATAATAAGAAATGACAGTTGCTGAGAAAAAAGTTTAGTGACATCCACATGTTTCATAATTTTGGAGATAAACTTCAAGTTCTATCTCCGTCAGTTTTGTTATCGTCTTTGATAATGGTTACATCTCCTAGACCTTTTATTAGGTTATCTTTAGACTTGAGTGTAACTTGAATTAAGAAAACTTTCATTATATTTTAGATAAAAAGATATACACAAAAATATCAGTAGTTATAGAAAATAAAAAATTATTTTATAATACTTAATGTGAAAAGTCCATCGTAGATCCCATATAACATCGTGAGTAATGTGAGCACAAGTATTGCGAGTCACAAATCATTTTCAGAAAAAAATTAAGGGTTTCAAAAATTATATTCCGTACGCTTTTTTTTACCAGTCCGCTTTGACTAAGTCAAAATAATTAAGGAGACCAGGGGAATTTCCATGACTACTCTTATTAAATGTAAGATTATTACTAAAGTTAACATGTGCATCATGTAAGAAAAACATATATCGGGTAACTTTATCATATTTTCAAATATTTAAAAGAAAATAAAAATAATTCTTTTGAGCCCACCCTAAATCCCACGGTCAATCCCACCGATGTTGTGGCCCTGACTTTTCTACTTTCAGTGTTTCTTTTTCTTTCTGACATGCGCTCTGTTATTTTCTCTTGATTTTTTGGTTTTTTTTTATTTTAAATCGGCACACCAGAAAAAATAAATAATCCTCAACTATCTGCAGTTACTCGTATGAATCCATAACAAAGAATGCGAAAAACTAACCAGCAGGTAAATTGTATACAACTTCTTATAAGATTAAGGAATAAATAAATATGCTTTTTTTTATCACGAATCTTAAAAAAACAACAACATTTTTTTTATGTTTTAAAAACAGAATTATAACAATCTTAAATCAATTCTGTATATGATTTTCATTAACAGAGTATTTAGGATTTACGTTTTACCTTGAGAATGACTATAGCTTATAGTATTATACTCAACTTGTTTAGTATATAACTTTAATTTTTGAATCTAACTTAATTATAGATGTGTTTATTATATATATGCAACTATGGATGAAAACGAATTGGAGAGTGATGAATGCGAAAATTCTGGCAGTATATTGGATGTTGATGGTAACCATGGTGATTAGATTAGAGTCAAAACTTGGTATGGGGTTCGAAAGTGCTGCTGAATTATTTGGATTTTATAATAATTATGCATACAAGACAAGGATTTTCTATTAAGAAACGAACATGCAAAATGGAAAATAGAGTACTGGTACATGTAAGTTATTCTTGTTCCTAAGAGGGGAAGAATGTTTCAACTTCAAACACTAATCTCCCTCCAACACAAAGAACTGGTTGTAAAGCCAAAATTTCAGTGAGACTACATATAGATGATAAATGGATGATTAACGTGCTGTTTTTCAACATAACCATTTGAAAGCTCGATATTTGAGAGGCCACAAAAGAATCAACACTTCTACAAAGAAAAAAGTTTTATCAAAAGACAAACATGAATCAGGATGTGCAAGATCTACAATGCATTAGCGGTTGAAGGAGGTGGGTACGAGAACCTCCCATATGATGAAAAATTCTGAGGAACATGGTTGCTAGAGAAAGAATTTTAGACTTATCTCCAAATTGATCAGTTCTTGAAGTAACTAGGATAAAATAAGTTTTTGTTTGCGTCTCACCCTTTATGTATGTCCTTTTTGCAATGGTCGATAAGTTCTCTCTCCAAATATCCCCTACTGACTGTCCGAAATCTAGCGACATCAATCAACTGTTGACACTTCAAGACAGCCGAGTAATATAACTTGCATAATCCGATTGCAAACTGACTGCAATACAAGATCTTCTCCCCAACAAGTTCCTTCTTCACACAAGAATCCGACTCCTAACATATGGCTACAATCTCATCGTGGTCGGCACTGTCGTACGATAATCAGGTGTCTAATACAACTAAGATCTTATTCTGGTATGTCAATCCAATAGTGACAGTTACATAATGTAAATAATCCACATGTGAAAATTCATCGAGTGTGGGTCTCTTTAGAATTTTCATAAACTTTCCTAATCTCTTTGGTTTTTATTATGAAACCGAATTGTACTAGAATATACCAGAAAATTTAAGGAGGTATTGTAACTATGTAAGGATTAAATCTAGGATGAAAAAAGTTTTTTATGATACACAGAGCCCGCTGAATTTGAAGAACGTTGGAGTGAAATGTTGGAAAAGTATGAAAGCTTGAAAAAAAATGGTTGAGTATAACAATACAAGGAGAAATATCGATGGGTTCCTTGTTTTATGAATACCACATCTCAGAAGAAATTTGTTGAAAAATATGACAATGCATTGAGATACAAAAAGCAAAAGGACCTTAAGGCATATGCTAGATCATTTTCTAAAACCATCCCAACCTCAATCTCGTATAAAATGGAGAAACAAATTCAAAAAAATTTACACGCATGCGAAGTTTAAAGAGTTCCGAAATCAGTTCTTGGGGAAGATTTGTGTGCAAGATGAAATAACAAATGGAACCGTGGTTCAAAAATATGACATACAAGAAGAAGTTTACTATGCAAACCACCAGAAAATGAGGATGATGATGAATTAGCTTCACCAACTGAAGATGTTACTTTACTAGATCGTGATAATAATACACCAAATGAAACTCGGAATCTAAATCTGAACCCGAACTAAATCCTGATAGTGATATGTTGATGAAAAAGGTCATATTGAAGGTATGGCTTTAAAAAGATAAATGAAAAATTGAATATAGTTTTTATATATTTGAATTTCGAGGTGTACTTTGCACGCATGCAATCTGCGTGTTACTCCGTAATGAAATATATCTAATACCAGAAAATTACACATTAAGAAGATGGAGAAAACATGTGAGGTAACTATACACAAATGTGTTTATAAATTATGATAATTGGAATTTGACTCCTGAAGAGACACGTTACGAGGAGTTATGTGATTACTTTTCGGAACTTTCAGACGTAGTGTCCAAGGATAATGATAAGTGCAATGGTATCAAGATAGGATAGGTGAACAATTGATAACAGTGGGAAAAATATCGGATGTTTAAATGAAAATAACCAACTCCAAAGGAAATGATGTGAATGAAGTTGAAAATTTAAGTGAACCTCCTCATACAAAGAGAAAAGGCCGTCCTAGTAAAGAATGTTTGAAGCCTAAACCATACAAAAAAGAGCGATCAAAGGAAAAGAAAACATTATAGTGACATATTATTTTTTTCCGTACTAATTTTACTTAAATTCATGATATTCACCAGTTTAGATAGTCCTATTTAAGTTTTGATATCTATTTGTTAGGTCGACAAAGTAACCCTTACTCAACAAAGCATGACAAGTAATGTCATTTATCCAATGGAGCTGAAAATACCAGCTCTACCACAAGAGAACATGGCCAGTTGTTGGTAAGTTTATTTTTTAAGCTTAAATAATTATGGTTTCTTTTAATATGGCCTTGCACTTATCTTATATTAGGATGGTCATGCATATATTATGGAAGAAACTAATGAAACATAGTGGCAAAGATAAACACAATATGGAAGAAACTAATGAAACATAAGAAATACTGCGGAACAGTTTTGGAAACCACAAAGTTACTTATATGGAAGCGTTAGCAACGCTACAAATACATACAGAATACCATATAATCATTCTAAGAATGTTGCTCATACACATGAAACCCAACCATAGAGAAGTGCGCCTGCTTTTGGACATGGAGTTTTTGTTGGGCATGTTGATAGTGTGGCGCCTGCTTTTGGATATGGAGTATTTTATGGGAATGTTGATAATGTTGTGCCTGATTTGGGAGGATCTCAACCATGAAGATAGCCAATGTTGCACTTACGTATGAGGATTCTACTATTTCTTTGCAAGCACATTCGAGTGACTGGTTTACTCAAAGGAAAAATTAGTTTTCTGACCATGGGTTAATCAAAAACCTCTTTTATTTTTCATTAGGTATTTATAATGTGGTACCAATATCAATCAAATTTTGAATTGTTAAAAGTTATTATTTTTTTGGTTATTTAAAATTGTTAAATCTTATTATTGTTCCGTTTTCTAGTTATTCGGTGTTGCTCAAATTCTGAAAGTATCTACCTAAAACAAGCAAATGCTTATACATAATGAGAAATAACATTACTTTTGAAAAAGCGGGGGTCTAACAACCACACCCAATATTTAGCTTAGAAATCTGTAAGGACGAACTCCAATATACTTTCAAGAGAATCGACTAGACAGACAGACTCAATCTTAAGAAAAGTATATCAAAAAGTTATATCTCTATTTCTCAATTCAATCCGCAATCAAACAAATAGGAATTTGCGATCCCGATTGAATATAAGAAATAACTTGGACGATATCAAAAACCAATATCCAAGTGTCAATCAATTTAATCAACAACCAAAAGTTGGATTCACAACGGATTGAACTTACGCACAACCTATGATATTTCAATTATATAAACAAATATAATGCGGAAAAAAAATAACACAAATACCAGAAGTTTTGTTAACGAGGAAACCGCAAATGCAGAAAAACCCCGGGACCTAGTCCAAATTTCAACACCACACTGTATTAAGCTGCTACAGACACTAGCCTACTCCAAGTTAATTCATATTGGAATGTTGTTGATCCCTAACCAATCTCACATTGATTAAGGTACAACCTCGTTCCTTACGCCTCTAGAACCATGCCGGATTTTGCGCACTTGATTCCCTTAGCTGATCTCACCCACAACTAAGAGTTGCTACGACCCAAAGTCGAAGACTTGATAAACCAATCTATCTCACACATAAAAGTCTATTGAATAGATAAATCTGTCTCACACAGATAAACCTATGAGTTTTGTTCCGTATTTTGATAAATCAAGGTGAACATGAACCAATTGATATACCGGACTTATATTCCCAAAGAACAACCTAGAAATATCAATCACCTCACAATAATCTTAATCGTATGGTAGTGAAACAAGATATTGTGAAGTCACAAATGATTAGACGAAGATGTATGTGACTACTTTTTATCTTGCCTATCGAAGATTAAATCTCGAGCAAATCTTAGAGAAGATAGTACTCAATCACGATAGAAAACAACAAGATCAGAATATGCAACTATAGAGAAAATAGTTGGGTCTGGCTTCACAATCCCAATGAAGTTTTCAAGTCGTTAACCTACATGGTTTCGTGAAAAACCTAATGTTAAAGGAGAATTGACTCTAGCCGCAACTAGTATCACACATGAGGTGTGGATATTATGTTTCCCAGTTGCTAGAGTTCTCCTTTATATATTCTTCAAATCAGGGTTTGCAATCAATGTTACCTTGGTAACAAAGCATTTCAATATTCACTTTTAGATGAAAACCTAATTAGACTCAAGCTAATATCTTTCAACCGTTAGATAGAACTTATCTTGTTGCACACAAATGAAAAGTGATTTCATTTAGATATGGTTAACTGAACCTAAACGTGTACACCTTTGTTGGCTCAACAATAGTTAACTGAACTTAGCCATATGAACACTTTCATATCAACCTCATTCATCTTAACTATAACTAGTTCAAATGACTCAAATGAAACTAGTTATAAAGTTTTTCAATTGTTTATATTCTCATAGAAGTATACATGACACAATTGAAGCAAAGTCGATTTTGATTCACTCGAATCAAGTCATGAAAATTATATCCACGGTTTGCAAAAGATTGCATTCCTTATTATTTAAAAGTATTAGTTCATGAAAAAATCGATTTTAGAACTTAACTTACTCAGGTATGCATATGGGTACGCATACCTAAGTTCCTGGACTAAGTTTGGGTTTGTCAGTATACAAACAAATACGCATACCTTCCAAACTCAGCAGAAATTCCCGGAACTGAACCTCACGCCAGTACGCGTACTGGTATGCGTACAAGGTTCCCGGACTTTCACTAAACCAACCAGTACGCATACAGGTATGCATACTATGGTTCTTGGACTTGGATTACATATATGAAAGTACGCATACTATGCTTATGTCCAATTGTTCTAAACTACATTTCAATCATTGAAAAATTCTCGGAAGACGACAATAGCTGTCTCACACAAAATATTAGATTCAAAGCAATTTTCAAGTGACCGAATGATCAATATGAAACATTCCGAGTCTACATCAAATGACTGTCTGACACAAATCATGTAAGATGTTACAAGACGATTTTCACATGATCATCTTTTGACTTTTGTCAAGAATATATGCTGAACTTGGTTAAAGCGAAAACTTACCAACACATATTTCGAGAAATATGTAAGCGAGTTAAACTCAGCTCGAAATATCAAATGTGCATAATTGAAGTCTATATGGCTATATGACTTTTATCTCAAATAGGAGAAAGAGTACATATAATTTTGAGTGATAGATGAGTTCAAGTCTCCACATACCTTTTGTTGATGAAGTTCCACAAGCTCCCCTTAGTTGTTTTTCGTCTTCAATCGATGAACGCTGTGAAGTCTAATGCTCAACTACACTTTCTATCCTAATCTGAGACTTAGCTATTATTAAGTAAACTAGAAATCAATACTTATAGTTTTGGAAACTAAACTTGACAAACAAGCTTGAGATAGAAACGCTTGCGAGTTCAACCGAGAAGTGCTCTAACAATCTCCCCCTTTGTCAATTTTAGTCAAAAACTATCAATACATATGGATTACAAAATAAATAAACTTAGTAGCTCTCAATCCAAATGTTTGATTTCCTTGGTTCTTCAACATTACTCGAAATCTTCGTTACTTCCAAGTACTCTAGTGATTCTGAACGTGTTCAACTCAGCATCATCGTTGTTGAAGATCCGTAGCTATAACAATGAGAAAACAGTTGCTCTCAATCATTGTTATACAGTGTCATAGTATTATTACACATCATCAAAGTCTAATTTTATTAACAACTTTGACAACAATATTATGGTGATATGTGTCACTCCCCCTTACTCAATACTTCATCTCACATGAAAACCACTCCCCCTTACATAATGAACCGTAAACCATATGTGTTTGCAGTATAAATTACACATTAATTCTCCCCCTTTTTGTCAATATAAATTGGCAAAGGTACGAAAACTAGTGGGATCCTAATGAAATTTTCATAGAGATACTTCATGACCAAAAGAGAACATGTCAACTTTGTTTCGATGATTTCACATAGTCGAAGCTAGTGTATTGATCATGGAGTTTATAAAGATACAAGAAAAATCCTACAATATTCCACAGCCGCGCTCCCCACAAAGATTTGGCAATTAAGCACAAGTTCAAATAAGAATTCTCCCCCATAAAATGTCATTCCCGAAAGAACAACAAGAGCGACCTTACTTTAACAAGAAAAGAAGGATTTCTTTGGACTTTAATAAATCACGTGAAACATGAATTTGTATCCAAAATACCCAATTAAATTAACCACAAGACAACCCATGATTAATTTAATCATAAATGCTCACATAAGAGAACTTGTGGAGCCGCAAAGTATTTACACATGGATGTGGATCAGGGAAAGACCAATACTGCGGAATATTCAAAGATTCATTCTATTTTTCTATCAATATTTGCATAGAGACGTATAATAGGCCTAACTTTGTAGACAAAAGTTCATCCTATCGTTCATCAATATTTGCATAATGACATAATAGGCTTAACTTTTGTTGTCAAAATTTCATTATATCTTTTATCAATAAAGACATATATGATAGACTTAACTTTTGAGAAAATATGGGACAATCATAGTTCACGAACGAAAACTCACATATACCATAACAAGTTTCAATATATAAAATCATAAAGCTTAATACTGTAAAATCATCTTCCAAATAAACTTTAGAATTTAAATAAATAACTCTAAAAACATTGCAAGATGAAAGTCGTTGGAAATAACTATGTATACTCACAATAATTGTTATTCCAAACCCTAGTTATCCTTCTTAAAACACAAGAATAAATTCTCGTAAGAAGTTTCCTAGACATTAAGGCCTCTGAAAAGTTCTTTATCGTCCCCGAATTCCTTGTTGTCAACAGCCATAGGAACAAAAGGTTCATGAAGAAAGGAGTCAATTCCAACAAACCTTCTAGACTGATGCCGAAATAGAGCCTTCTGAATTTCGAGAGTCCTAAAAACAATAGCCTTTATTTTCTGAATCTCCTTTCTTGTTTCCTTCAACTCTTCAAGAACCCCAGAGAACTTTTGTTGATTAGAAGAAACAACTCTTGGTTTTCGCACATTCCTCCTTTTTCTTTTCAAAGTTGAAGGTACATGATATTTATCTTTTTCCTTCATGATTGTTGGCTTAACAATCATATTAACAACTTTTCCAATAGAAGACATAATGCTTGGATTCTTCATACCAGTATGAGATTGTGAGACGAATTCATAAATCATACTCAACAAGCAATCTTGTGATAAAAAGAGATTTCAGAGAAGGAAAAAAGAATTTAGGGTTACAGAACCTTTATACACTAAAAGGATTCACGTACACACAACTCAAAACCTTAAAGAAGGCAGAATTGTCAATTTTAACCCTCTTTTATTGATCAAACAGAGTAAGGTCCTTTCAATATCAATTTAGATATGAAAAGATAAAAGAATTCCAAACCGGTAAAAGCATGACCAAAAAGAAGAACCAAAAAAAAAAAATCTTTAATGCCTGAAGTGTGCAAACTCTTTTCTCTTGAACCAGGCACATGAGACAAGATGCAAAACAAACACAATTAAGTTGTGCTGGGGTGAACAATAACCGGTCCACCAAAACCTTCTTGAACGGAATTCTTAGAAACCTGTTTCTCAGACTGTTTAGACCATATTATTTTCTCTAGTGGTTTAATTTTTTCTTTGGAAATTAACTTCTCCGGGGAAGAGAAGAGATTACATACCTCAGACGACTTCTGAACAAGTTTGAGCTTGTTTGCTAATCGATTTGCTCTTCGTTGAAGTTTATTGACATATCTTATCTTATGTTTGTACTTGAAACATTTGTAGAGTTCATGACCATTGAGAGTACAATAAAAACATGTCAATATGGAGGATGGTACAGACGTCATAGATGTGCAGGCTGCTAAACAAACGGTAGAACCTGAAAGACTAGAAACAGAATTTCCAGTAGACAAAGAGAAATCTATTTTATCCTTCAAAGTGGTTGAAGTTTCTCCCAGAAGAATATCGAGGTTGATGTATGTATTTCTACAATTATCAAAATCAATATTTTCACAGAGGAGTGCGACACTTGATTTTTCGTCTTCATTAGAAGCATAGTTATCAGATATTTCATCAAGAGTTGCAGCAACACCTTTGTTTCCAGTGTATTTTCTACGATTCGGACACTCATTTGCAAAATGACCAAAACCTTTACACTTGAAGCACTGTGGAATATCCTCGTCAACAGTATCGTCAGTATCCCTGTTTTTAGGAGGAACACGATTATGAGGTTTAACTGACGACTTAGGATTATCTCTAGTGAACCGTTTACTTCTCTTCAAAAGAAGATCTCTAAACTGTCTTGTGCTCAAAGAGACTGACTTGTCAAGATCTTCATCTGATGAATCAGTCTCGGAGGGATCATCTTCAGAGATGCCAACACATTTAATTTTGTCAAGTAATTTTGTGTTCTTTTGTGCTTTGGAAGCAACATCCTTTCCATATTTGGATGTATGCTCATGATCAAAGATCTTTAACTTTCCAACCTAAGTATTTCTGGATAAGGTATTAAGGTTATTTCCTTCAACGATGGCATGCTTCTTAGAGTCGTATTTGGCTGGCAGCGATCTGAGAATTTTCATCATAATGTCCTTTTCAGGAATAGTCTTACCCAACACAAAAGATGCATTAACAATTTCCGACACTTTATGATTAAACTCATCAAATGAATCATCATCAGCCATACGAAGGTTTTCCAATCACAACATTGGTTTTGAAGCCTAGCTTCTTTCTTAGAGGAATTTTCTTCGAATACAGTTTCTAAGATATCCCACGCATCTTTAGACTGAGTGCACGTAGTCACATGGTGCTGAAGATTTGGGGTAATGGCATGTATGATGGCATTTAAACCGTCAGAATTTTGGTTTGCAGCGAGAATCTCATTAGGTTCATATCTACCAATATCCTTTGCAATAGAAACACCATCTACTGTAACCATTGGAGGATCATAGCCATTAACAACATAAATCCATAATTGAAAATCACGCGCTTGAAGAAAGGCACGCATAACAATCTTCCACCATGAGTAATTTGAGCCATCGAAGACTGGTGGTATGTTTATAGAGATAGAACCTCTGTCTATATAGTCATATCGCTACAAACACAAACTTATAAGGTCTTAAACGTGTTTACCTGCTCTGAAACCAATTGAAAAAGAGGGGATCTAACAACTACACCCAATATTTCGCTTAGAAATTTGTATGGACTAACTCCAATATACTTTTAAGAGAATCAACTAGACCGTCAGACTCAATATTAAGAAAACTATATCAAAGAGTTATATCTCTATTTCTCAATTCAATCCGCAATCAAACAAATTGGAATTTGCGAGCCCGATTGAATATAAGAAATAACTTGGACGGCATCAAAAACCAATATCCAAGTGTCAATCAATTTAATCAACAACCAAAGGTTGGATTCACAATTGATTGAACTTACGCACAACCTGTGATATTTCAATTATATAAACAAATATAATGCGGAAAAGAAATAACACAGACACCAGAAGTTTTGTTAACGAGGAAGCCGCAAATGCGGAAAAACCCCGGGACCTAGTCCATATTTGAACACCATACTGTATTAAGCCGCTACAGACACTAACCTACTCCAAGTTAACTTCGGATTGAAATGTAGTTGAGCCCTAACCAATCTCACACTGATCAAAGTAAAGTCGCGTTCCTTACGCCTCTAGAACCACGCCGGATTTTGCACACTTGATTCCCTTAGCTGATTTCATCCACAACTAAGAGTTGCTACGACCCAAAGTCGAAGACTTGATAAACAAATCTGTCTCACACAGAAAAGTCTATTGAATAGATAAATATGTCTCCCACAGATAAATCTATGAGTTTTGTTCCGTCTTTTGATAAATCAAAGTGAACATGAAACAATTGATATACCAGACTTATATTCCCGAAGAACAACCTAGAAATATCAATCACCTCACAATAATCTTAATCGTATAGTAGCGAAAAAAGATATTGTGGAATCACAAACGATGAGACGAAGATGTTTGTGACTACTTTTTATCTTGCCTATGGGAGATTAAATCTCGAGCAAATCTTAGAGAAGATAATACTCAATCACGATAGAAAACAGCAAGATCAGAACACGCAATTACAGAGGAAATGGTTGGGTCTGGATTCACAATCCCAATGAAGTCTTCAAGTCGTTAACCTACAGGGTTTCATGAAAAACCTAAGGTTAAAGGAGAATAGACTCTAGTCGCAACTAGTATCAAACATGAGGGGTGTGGATTAGGTTTACCAGTTGCTAGAGTTCTCCTTTATATAGTCTTCAAATCAGGGTTTTCAATCAATTCTACCTTGGTAACGAAGAATTCAATATTTATCGTTAGATGAAAACTTGATTAGACTCAATCTAATATCTTTCAACCGTTAGATCGAACTTAGCTTGTTACACACAAATGAAAAGTGACTTCATTTAGATATGATTAACCGTACCTAAACGTGTACACCTTTGTTGGCTCACCAATAGTTAACGAAGTTAGCCATATGAACAATTTCATATCAACCTCATTCATCTTAACCATAACTAGTTCAAATGACTCAAATGAAACTAGTTCTAAAGTTGTTCAATTGTTTATATTCTTGTTTATGGGTGAAAACTATTTCTGCCGGTTTTGGTAATTTGGGGTGTGTGGATGAGAAATGAATCTAAACCCTAAACAAATGCACTGCACGGGAGTGCTTGTGATTCGAGAAATCAATCTGTACAACTATGGCCTAAACCAAGAAATGACCGTTCTAGACTTGCTTCGGTCACAAAGTGAAGGATATGGGGTTGATCTTAGGGAGGGAAGCGAATAATGTGTTGAGATTGTGAAGATGATGGCTATGTATGACTTTTATCAGAAAGCTGAATTGGCTTGCAGAATGAAAGCTATCAGTTCTGGTGTTGGAATACGATTGTATCAACACTTGGATTCTGTTTCGTTGTCTTGTTCTGGAAATAGGGAGGAGAACCTATTTATACAAGTCATTGTGTCTTACCCACGTCTCTCGTGGGAAGTGGAGGAAGTGGAGTGATGGAGTAATGGAGTTGCGTGTGTTAGTGTCACACGATAAATCTTGCCCACTTTTCCCATCATCACTAACCGTCCATGTCTTCCTAACACGTTCTTGTGATGGCGCGTTGTGCGCTGCATGCTGTAAACCGCCAGACCAGTACCCCAGTATGTATCCCCCAGTTTGTGACATGATTAATGTCTCGAGTGTGGATCGTGGGACCCACAGAAAGTAGCATGTGATGTTATATTAAATAACTAAGTTATTTAGGAAGTCGATATTTGTGAAATATCGTGTGCATTCTATGTATGTAATGCATCGAATATATTCAGCGTGTATGAAGCATCGCTGTTTTAAGGCTTAACGGAGTAAGTCGCGGAAAATAGCATCACGTCCAGCCATCTTCGAGTGATCGTTTGGGGGCTGTACAGGTAAGACCTGACTTGGCCGATCACTCTGTGTGGAAGAGTGGCGTGCGGTGATCGTGGTGATACCTCACTGGTCGCCTAACTCCTGTCTTAGGCTGTCCGTCTAGGCTGGTGAAGTTGGACGGAGGAGATGGCTTGCGATCCACATATGCGACCGTCAGATTAGGGTTTAGGAGATGCTCGAACACCAACCTTTAGCTTGGTCGAATCCAAGCATGGGACACGTTTTTGGCAGGGCCGATTGGGCATGCGTGTAGACGACATGATGGTGTAGGTGTTTGTACCTCACTGTCCCATGAGATGCGATCTAAGCCACTCAATTTGTCTGGCAAAGAGGAGTGGTTGAGATCGATTTGCGATAGAAATCCCATGTCGCAAAGGAATTGAAGACCGCACGTCGTGCCTACTTCGGGCGCGCGTTTCGAGACGACCAACCATGGTCGGTCTTGGCCGATCAGTCAGGCGTCCAGTCGGCAGGCCAATGTATACGTCCGTACCTCACTGTCCCGTGTAGATGTGATCGAAGCCACTCAATTTTTCCGACAAATTTGAGTGGTCGAGATCGATTTTTCCTATTGAAAACGCGCGGCCATGCCTAGTTTGGGCGCACAAATCGAGACGACCAACCATAGTTGGTATAGACCGATTAGTCATGTATGTAGGCGGGACCATGGTGATTGTGTTGACATGCTCTGGGCCCTTTGAATATACATATAACCCTCCGTCTAAACCTGCGAAGATGGATGGTTGAGACTGATTTGCGACACATGTGATGTGCCGCAAACCCTAATTAGGGTTTCACGTCCACGCTGCTTTGGCTGGACGAATTGGCAAGCCACGCTTCTACTTTGGGGAGGCCGACCATGTGGGCCCACGTTGGGTCGGTGGTGAACGCGCCAATACCTGCCTGGTGGTTATGGGTCCGATCTAAGCCATCCAATCATGCCGGTGAAATTGGATGGTCGTTATCAATTTGGGACCTTTAATGGAATTTCCTGCGACCCTTTAAGATCTCACGTTGGCCCAACTTCGGTCAACCGTACATGGTTCTGTGGCTAGGTCAGAGGAGGATAGATTATGCAGGCGTGAAGGGGGCCCGCCGGTGTGCAGGACAACACTTATCCAATCGTCCATGGGACGATCTACGCCGTCCAACTATGCCGGTGAAGTTGGACGGACGTGATGAATTTGAGACTGCCGTAGGTGGCCTTTGTTCGTACGACTCCTCCAAGCCGCTCCATACCAGCCCAACCATCCCATTCTAGGCTGGTGTTCGGTGGCCGTTCGGGAGGCGTGGTATGTATTCGACCGACCAGGGCATAAATGGGCCCGCTGGTGGTCATTAAGGTGGTAGCCTGCTCCTGATGAGGATCGTCTAGGCTGGTTAAATCATGCGTCCAACTTGCGTGGTCGTGATTATTTCTGAGACTGAGATGGACAATCCAGATTCAAATATGCTTAATCGGGATAGTATAACACACCGAGAGTTGTAGCCTGTACAGGTATTTCGTGCATGCCTCATTAGTGACATTTGGAGATTCGTGTTACTCTGCTGAGAGTAACACTCAGTCGTCATGCCGCACCAATAATGAGAGTTCAGTGGGAACAACAGAGGAAATACAAGGCTGGTCATGATGCCATAAGTTCATAGGGTACATGGGATTGTTGCTACATGCTCCATTCTAAGTAAATTAGCGAAGTGAAGAAGTATTCATCATTTTCTCAGTGGCTTTATCCTTGCAGGATATCAGCGCATAATTTTGGATTTTACAATTTTAGCCCTGAACTAAAATCCACCATCAACAATTCTCATAGAAGTATACAAGACACAATTGAAGCAAAATCGATTTTGGTTCACTCGAATCAAGTCATGCACATTATATCCACGGTTTGCAAAAGATTGCATTCCTTATTATATAAAAGTATTAGTTCATGAACAAATCGATTTTAGAAGTTAACTTACTCAGGTATGCATACAGGTACACATAACTAAGTACCCGGACTAAGTTTGGGTTCGCCAGTATGCGAACGGGTACGCATACCTTCCAAACTCAGCAGAAATTCCCGGAACTGAACCTCACGCCAGTACGCGTAGCGGTATGCGTACAAGGTTCCCGGACTTTCACTAAACCAACCAGTACGCATACAGGTATGCATAATATATTTCGCGGACTTGGATTACATATATGAAATTACGCATACTATGCTTATATCCAATTGTTCTAAACTCCATTTCAATCATTGAAACATTCTCGGAAGACGACAATAGCTGTCTCACACAAAATATTAGCTTCAAAGCAATTTTCAAGTGATCGTATGATCAATACGAAACATTCTGAGTCTACATCAAATGACTGTCTCACACAAATCATGTATGATGTTACAATGCGATTTTCACATGATCATCTTTTGACTTTCGTCAAGAATATAAGATGAACTTGGTTAAAGCGAAAGTTTACCAACACATATTTCGAGAAATATGTAAGCGAGTTCAACTCAACTCGAAATATCAAATGTGCATAATTGAAGTCTATATAGCTATACGACTTTTGTCTCAAATAGGAGATAGAGTAGATATACTTTTGAGTGATAGATGAGTTCAAGTCTCCACATACCTTTCATTGATGAAGTTCCACAAGCTCCCCTTAGTAGTTCTTCATCTTCAATCGATGAACGTCGTGAAGTCTAATGCTCAACTAAACTTTCTATCCTAATATGAGACTTAGCTATAAGTAGACTAGAAATCAAGACTTATAGTTTTGGCAACTAAGCTTGACAAACAAGCTTGAGATGGCAACGCTTGTGAGTTCGACCGAGCAGTGCTCTAACAACTTTCTTATACAAATTAAACATTTCAGACGCATGATATGACTTTATTATGTCTGACAACAATGAGACTTTGTGGTTATGTTTTCTGTTACAAAAAAGTAGTACAAAAATAGTATTTACCAGCTTCATCTTACGAGGCGTAGGGGTACTTATAACTTACTCTGGCCTTCAACTCTAGCTCGACCCCATCTAGTCAAAACAATGAAAGATCCACATATTATTCACCATTTAGTTTATGTATTTCCGGTCTTTTGGGATGTTGTTGCTGCATTACCTAGGTATAGTGAATCCGATTATATTATGTATAAATTATTGGAATAAGATATAAGAGAACCACACTCGGAGGAAACATCTAACAACATAAAAAATCTACACATTCGAAGCTTAGTTGCATTGCTAAAGGTAGTATCTTGAATAACATAAAGATAGGAAAATGATTCAAAGTTAGTGAAAAAGCGAGGGTCTAACAACCACACCCAATATTTCGTTCTGCAATATAAATAGGAAAACTCCAATATACTTTCAACAGAATCAACTAGAA
Organism: Papaver somniferum; assembly: GCF_003573695.1. Classification (NCBI taxonomy): domain Eukaryota; kingdom Viridiplantae; phylum Streptophyta; class Magnoliopsida; order Ranunculales; family Papaveraceae; genus Papaver; species Papaver somniferum. The sequence continues at coordinate 74,620,613 of NC_039360.1, forward strand.
AGTCATACTCAACCAATAGAAAAGTATATCAAAGAGTTATATCTAATTTCTCAATTCAATCAGCAATCAAACAAATAGGAATTTGCGAGCCCGATTAAATAATAGAAATAACCTGGACGGTATCACAAACCAATATCCAAGTATCAATCAATTCAATCAACAACCCAAAGGTCGGATTCAAGAACTGATTGAATTTAACGCACAACATGTGATATTTCTATTATATAACAAAATATAATGCGGAAAAGAAATAACACAGACACCAGAAATTTTGTTAACGAGGAAACCGCAAATGCAGAAAAACCCCGGGACCTAGTCCAGCTTTGAACACCTGATCAATCTCACACTGATCAAGGTACAGTTGCACTCCTTACGTCTCTGAACCCCAACAGGATTCTACGCACTTGATTCCCTTAGATGATCTCACCCATAACCAAGAGTTTCTACGACCCAAAGTCGAAGACTTGATAAACAAATGTGTCTCACACAGAAAAGTCTGTTGGAATAGATAAATCTGTCTCCCACAGAAATACCTATGAGTTTTGTTCCGTCTTTTGATAAATCAAGGTGCACATGAACCAATTGATAAACCGGACTTATATTCCCGAAGAACACCCTAGTACTACCAATCACGTCACAATAATCTTAATCTATGGAAGCGAAACACGATATTATGGAATCACAAACGATGAGACGAAGATTTTTGTGACTACTTTTAATCTTACCTATCGGATATAAATCTCAAGCAAATCTTAGCAAAGATAATACTCAATCACGATAGTAAAAGTAAGATCGGAACACACAACTACCGAATAAATAGTTGGGCCTGGCTTCACTGTAGTTGCATATTTTCTGCTACTACACCCAAGATGATCTTAACCATCAAAACACACCACACACACATAAAAGAAGATAAAAGAACATGAAAGTAAATGAGACACATATCTTTTACGTGGTTCGGTCAATGGTGACCTACATCCACGGGGGTTTCACTATAATATGTGGTGTTACATAATCTCCATTGGAGAGGCTCTCATGGAGCTCTAAGAAAGAAGAAGGAGGCTAGCCTTAGCTAGAGACCATCCAAAGATCCCTCATAACCTATTTGTCTTTTTCTCTTATAGGGTAGGCGGTTACATCAATTACAAAAACGCCCCTAGAGATGACTAGATAGGATAAGACTAAGTGGTTGGGTATACATTGTGTATATGGTTGTATTTTAGTAGGATACTTCGGCTCCTAATCTTGCGCCACGTAGCGAGCTCATATTTTGCCCTCACATTTTTCTCCTTTGGTTGAGGGTTGTTGGAACAATAATCCTTAAGCAAATCACATCAGTATGGCTTATAGGGAGAGAAGAGTGGCTGAGCGAGATTTCTGAACATGCTTGGTTCTGATCTGGCTTATAGTTAGACTTCACTTCTGTAGAGTGTTTGGTTGGGGTGGTCTGAGTTCGGTTGTTGCCATGATTGTACTTCACAATACTTGATATGTGCTACACGATGCAGACGTGCGAGGTCGCTCTGAATTCTTGGTTATTGATTCTTTGCTGGAGTTAGTTCATGACTTCAGTTGGTGATGTGTAGTACCGAGTTTCGTGGCTTTTTGTTGTTGCTGAAAGAACTTCGCCGAAGAATATAACCAACTTTAAAAGTATTAATACTTATCCTTGTTCTTGTGTGAAGTTCTGAGGCAGTCCTTGTGTTCGTGATCGTTGTGTTTGCTCCTTGGAGGTTTGTGCTCTAGCTCTGTTTGGCTTGGTTGGCATCAATTCCTGATAACTTATCGTGGTTGTACCTCTCTGTTAGAGCATTGCTCGGTCGAACTCACATGCGTTGATCTCTAGTCTACTATAGATAAGGTATCGGAGTAGGATAGAAAGTGTAGTTGATCTCAAGAACTCCATGGAAATCATCATACAAGACGAAGGACTACTCAAGGAACCAGTGGATCTTCATCGACTAAAAGGTATGTGGATACTTGAAATTATCTATCACTCAAAAGTCTATTTATCTCCTATCTTGAGAGAAAAGTCGTTTTGCTATATAGACTTAGATTATACACATTTGCTATTTCGATCCGAGTTTATCTCGCCTATCTATTTCTCGAAATATGTGTTGGTAAGCTTTCGCTTTAGCCAAGTTCATCTTTACCTAGTGATGAAAGTCATGACAAGTTTCAATCACTTTGAAAATTGCTTACTTTGACGAAAAATAGTTTGTGAATAACAACTATAGAATATCAACGTCCTTTAAGAATGTTTCAATGATTGAAATGAGAGTTAAGATTATATAACCGTTGGAAGATATAAGCATTGTTGTGGAAACACATATATGTATAAGTCCTTATTCCTTGAACCGAAGTTTGCGAACTTCGTTGATCAAGAAAACCGGAATGCTGGCGTAGCCAAGACCGCGAACTGGCGGAAGTTTCGTCCCGAGAAATTCTGCTGGAGTTTGTGAACTCCGTCCGGGAACTTAAGTCCGCGAAATTGAGTAGGTTATATCTAAAAACGATGTTTGTGAACTTATTATTATATAAACTAAGGAATGCAAATTGCAAACCGTGGCTATATAGTTCATGAACCGATTCGAGTGAATCAAATCGTTTTTGCTTCAATTGTGTCTTGTGTAGTTACATAAGATTTCCTTGCAATTAAACAACTGTATAACTAGTTCATTTGAGTCACGTTAACTAGTTATGGTGAAGAAGAATATGGTTGATATGAAAGTAATCATATGGCTAACCATTTGGTTGACTATTGTTGAACCAACAAATGTACAAGTTTGGGTACGGTTACACAAGCCTAGAAACGTGCATTTCATTTGTGTGCAACAAGCTAGTTTTCGATCTAACGGTTGAAAGATATTAGCTTGAATCTAATCAGGTTTTCATCTAACGGTGAATATTGAATGCTTTGTTGCCAAGCAAACATTGATTGCAAACCCTGATTTGAAAGACTATATAAGGGAGAGCTCTAGCAACTGGGAAACCTAATCCCCACACCTTTTGTGTGATACTAGTTTTTCTATGATAGAGTCGATTCTCCTTTAACCTTTGATTTCTTCATCTAAACCAGGTTAACGACTTAAAGACTTCATCGGGATTGTGAAGCCAGACCGATACTACTTTCTTGTAGTTGTCTGATCTGATCTTGATGTTTCTATCGTACGAGTATAATTGTAATAATTTCCTTGAGATTGATATCTCCGATATGCAAGATATAAAATAAATCACAAACACTTCGTCTCATCGTTTGTGATTTCACAATATCTTTTTTCGCTGCGTCGATTAAGATTATTGTGAGGTGATTGATAATACTAAGTTGTTCTTCGGGAATATAAGTCCGGTTTATCAATTGGATCTTGTTCACCTTGATTTATCAAAAGACGGAACAAAACTCGTAGGTATATTCGTGGGATACGTATTTATCTATTACCGTAGAATTTTCAGTGTGATACATATTTGTTTATTAAATTCTTCGACTTTGGGTTGTAGCAACTCTTAGTTGTGGGTGAGATCATCTAAGGGAATCAAGTACGTATCATCCTGCTGGGATTAGAGACGTAGGAGCATAACTGTACCTTGGATCAATGTGAGATTGATTGGGGTTCAACTACAGTCAAGACCGAAGTTAATTTGGAGTAGGCTAGTGTCTGTAGCGGCTTAATACAGTGTATGTTCAATCTGGACTAGGTCCCGGGGTTTTTCTGCATTTGCGGTTTCCTCGTTAACAAAATTCTAGTGTCTGTGTTATTTCTTTTCTGCATTATATTTTGTTATATAATTGAAATATCACAGGTTGTGCGTTGTTCAATCAATTAGAATATCCGACCTTTTGGTTGTTGATTTAAATTGATTGACACTTGGATGTTGGTCTTCGGTACCATCCAAGTTATCTCTCTAGTATTTGATAAAGACTCGCAGATTTCTATTTGCTTGAGTATATATCAAATTAATATATTGAGATATAAACTCTTTGATATAATTTTTATCTAGATTGAGTATGACCGTCTAGTTGATTCTCTAGAAAGTATATTGTAGTTTGTCCATACAGATTGCTAAGCGAAATATTGGGTGTGGTTGTTGTACCCCCACTTTTTCACTCTCGGGACCATCATGGGTACCTGCTGCTCATAGAGGAGAGTCGTAATTGCTATATCGCAACAATGTAAATTTAAGATTTTTCTTCGTAAGCATGATGTTATAGTCATTAAGTACTGTACTTGTAAGGATATGAGAAACAATTTAAAGTTTTGCATTTGCAAGGATAAAATGAGATATTTGATATCGTCAAACATGCTTATGGAACGAATAATTTGTATTCAGGCATATGTAATCTATTTATGCTATATATTAAGCTATTAAGCATATTGCTAGAGGAATTAGTGGAATGCACAGTAAGATAGCTCCTTAATAAAGGGTGATACTTAGCTTTCTTCACAATTGGCTGATTTCCTTTGCATCTGCAGTTGCTCCTTGCTTCGTGTGATGAGGATTCATCCGTATACAATTTAACATATATGCTCATGTAAGCATTTGAGGGGATAAGTTTTTGAACAAATCCAAAATATATGTAAATGAAATAACTTGAGAGAAGTTCTAGAAGAACAAGTTTGAGATAGATAAGTTCTGAATCTTATAGATTTTTACTGGTGTAGAAAGTCTTATGCAAGTAATTCATCGTTGTGGGGTCTTTCCAAACGACTTCGGATTGCAGTCCGAGGTGTTTCCCCGAGGACTTACTAAATGCCTCAAATCGTGCTGCTGCACGATTAATAAGATGCCTTCGGATGGTAGTCCGAGGTCTTATTTTGCGCTCCGAGATGTATAGGATGCTCATGTCTGTGGGGACTCAAAATGTCTTCGGATCGTAATCCGAAGTCTTGCCCCGAGTCCGCGAACTTGAGTAGGTTATATCTAAAAACGATGTTTGTGAACTTATTCTTATATAAACTAAGGAATCCAAATTTCAAACCGTGGATATATAGTTCATGAACCGATTCGAGTGAATCAAATCGTTTTTGCTTCAATTATGTCTTGTGTAGTTACATAAGATTTCCTTGCAATTGAACAACTCTCTAACTAGTTCATTTAAGTCACTTGAATTAGTTATGGTGAAGAAGAATATGGTGGATATGAAAGTAATCATATGGATAACCATTTGGTTGACTGTACAAGTTTGGGTACGGTTACACAAGCCTAGAAACGTGCATTTCATTTGTGTGTAACAAGCTAGTTTTCAATCTAACGGTTGAAAGATATTAGCTTGAATCTAATCAGGTTTTCATCTAATGGTGAATATTGAATGCTTTTGTTAGAGCATAGCTCGGTCAACATCGCATGCGTTGCTATCTCAAGCATGTCTGTCAATGTTAGTGATCAAAACTATAAGTCTTGATTTCTAGCCTACATAGCTAAGTCTCGGACTAGGATAGAAAAGTGTAGTTGAGCTCAAGGACTTCATGGAGATTCATCATACAACGACGAAGATCTATACATGGAACCGTGGAACTTCATCAACAAAAAGGTATGTGGAGACTTGAACTTATCTATCACTCAAAAGTCTATCTCTTGTATCTCCTACTTCTTATGAGACAAAAGGTCGTATGCTATATAGAATAGATCATACACATTTTACATTTCGAGATGAGCATTCATTGCCCATATTTTATCTCGAAATTGTGTGTTGGTAAAGCGCTCCGCTTTGATCAAGTTTATCTTCACCTAGTGACGAAAGTCATGAAAAGTTTCAATCACTTTGAAAATTGCTCTGACGTGAATCGGTCTGTGAATAACGGCTACATAGCGTCCTCTGAGAATGTCTCAATGATTGAAATGAGAGTCTAGATTACATAACCATGTATTCCTTGAACCGAAGTTTTCGAACTTTGTTGATCAAGAGAAATCGGGAGGATTGTGGAATTGGCTTGCCAAGTACGCGAACTGTCGGAAATTCTCGACCGAGAATTTCTGCTGGGATTTTCTAAAACTCGTTTGTGTGCTAAGTCCGCGAACTTAGTCCGCGAACCCCGTCCGCGAGATGGCGGAAGTTCTCATCCCGAGAATTTCTGTTGAGTTTGGAAAACTCAACCGATTGACTTAAGTTCGCGAACTTGTTTGTGAACTTAAGAGGTTATGATCTAAAGATGTGCTCTGAACATAAAATATTAAATTACTAAGGAATGCTTTATGCAAACCGTGGCTATAATGTTCATGAGTCGATTCAATCGAATCGAATCATCTTTGTTTCAATTGTGTCTTGTGTAGTTACATAAGATCTCATAGCAATTGAACAACTCTGTAACTAGCTCATTTGAGTCAATTGAACTAGTTATGGTGAAGAAGAACAAGGTTAATATGGAATGCTCATATGGTTAACCTTTTGGGTTACTATGTTGAACCAACATACACGTACACGTTTGGGCATGGTTTTCACGAACCCAGTAAACGTCTACCCAAGTGTATGTGACAAGCTAAGTTTTCGATCTAACGGTTGAGAAATATTAGCTTGAATCTAAATCAGGTTTTCATCTAACGGTGAATATGGATTGCTTTGTAACTAAGGCAAAACCCTGATTTGAAGGCTATATAAAGGAGACATCTAGCATTGTGCAAAACTAATCCCCACACGTCTGTGTGCAACTAGTGCGCCCGCTAGAGTCGATCTCCTTTAACCTTTGATTTTCTTCTCTAAAATCAGGTTAACGACTTAAAGACTTCATTGGGATTGTGAAGCCAGACCGATACTACTTTATCGTAGTTGTGTGATCTGATCTTGCATCTTCTATCGTACGAGTACAGTCGATTGATTGACTTGAGATCGTGAGAGTTCTCCAATAGGCAAGATAAAGAAGTCACAAACATATTCGTCTCACTGTTTGTGATTCCTCGACAATCCACTTGTGTAGTCAGGAAGGATTGTAGAGAGGTGATTGATTATGTTTTTTTTTAGAGTCGTTGTTGTAGTAAATAGGATTCGAACTCAAAGATTTGTGAAGATTAAATTTAAAGGTTTAATAAAATTATATACAAAAAAAAAAATATTAACAATGGTGAGAGGTATTGGGACTAAGAATTTCACCAAATTCCATTCATGTGATTCAAATAATAATTCCATGCAATTATAGCTCAAATATTAAAAATATGGACTCTTATTCTTTGCCAATATAGATTCTCAAAATATTAGTTATAAATCGTAAGCATGGAACATCAAACATTTAAGCAAGCATGACCCATCAAATAAAATGATAACTAATTAATTGGAACCATAAATCAATTGAAAACAAGTGCAAAAGTCATAAAAAGAATTATTAAAATTACCACATGCGTGAAATAGGGCTCCATCCGTCGTCCCAGTGTTGGGATTTAGCTTCTCATATTAATCACTTGCTCAAAATACATGTTTGTTGCTCAAAAGTTGATTAACATGATAAAAATGAGTAAAACAGTGAATGTACGACCCACAGAAGGCGTCACAAAAAGAACGATAAGAGACAGGTGTTGTTGATGTTGAGACTGCACTGCGACCCTCCAGTGTGCATCTTAGACACTGTTTATTAACGACTGTCTAGGCCAGTCTGTTCTTCGTGTTCTTGGTGTTCTTCATCAGCAGCAGCAGCAGAAACAGAGTTTGATCAACTCGTGATTTCTTGCTCCTGAGCTATCCTCTCGACCTCCAATTCTCGACACCCATTCTCTGTGATACCAGAAATCTATTTATACTCCTCAGCCTCATTTAATCACGCCATAACTCAAGATAATTCTCTCTTTACTCGGCTTAAAGAGAAAATATTTTTTGGATATTTTCTTCCTTTAATTAGCTCTCCACGCGCTGAAATGATGTATAAACACTCCAAACATGATCTTACACGTTGTAAAATTGATTCAACACTCTCCAAACACATGAGTACACGTCTAAATTTGATGTGATCGTGTGATATTCATTTCTTGAACGTGCTTCCTGATTTATTGATTGCGATGATTCCAGCCAATTATGATCGATCCTAACACCCAAAATGTCTTCCTCTATCCATATCACAAATACCCATTTAAAATCAGAGGTTTAATCGAACTCTAACCCCTCCAAAAATCGATCGACCCAACTGCCAGTGAGAAGAAATATTTTCCCGCCTTTTTCCAAAATTTGAATTATGAGAAGAAAAGTGTCCTCCCCCTAATCATGTACGGGTGTCCCTTTAGCAATTGGGTGGAAATAGTAATTTTGGGGTGGAAATAGTATTTTTTCTGGGTTCCTCCGGTACATTTCTGGGACGCTTCCGGTGCATTTCTGAGGTGCCTCCGGTACATTATCCTGGGGTGTAAAACACTACTTTTCGAGCTCATTTCGCCGCAAAGGCTTATTTCTCTAAAAACATCTACAAAAACACAAAATAACACAATAAGTACTTAATCGAGTCTAACAATACATAATATTGAGAACAAAATTAGACACAAAAATATGTCTATCAAATACCCCCAAACTTATTATTTGCTAGTCCTCGAGCAAAACTAATAAAAAATAAATAAAACCGAGTTAATCTCGGGAGGGTTTACCAGAGGTGTGCCCACAAAACCATTACTCCAGACCCTAGATTATCTATGCAGATCCTTGGAAGGCACTAAAGAATCTCCTTGGTTGGCAAACTTATTGACTATAAGAGGAAGTACCCTGATGCAAAATTCCAATTGTTGTACACGAATTTGCACTCAAGCGTACTAAAATTCATATATAAGTGACAAAGCTCTACTCAGATAGTCGCACTATGGACATCAATATCCAGAGTCAAAACTAATCACATGGATAGATCAAGAAGATGGATATAGAAAAACATAGATGGTTTTGATGTTTACTAAGTGAACGGCGTTTCCCATATCTGTCTGAAGGCCTCCGCCAAAATGAACCTATCATAATGGATTGAGATACTATTCTGACTAATATCAACACACTGGCATATACAAGGGTACCTGTGGTCGATAACCTAACTCTAGGTCAACACAACTGGCATATACAAGGGTACCAGTGGTCGATTTTATTGAATTTATTCCTTTTGGTCAAATGGTCTGGTCTCAATTTCTTTTTTTCTTTTTTTTTTTCAACTTTTTTTTTCATGGTATCTCAATCACTCTAATTCACCCTAGAGTTGGTAACAACTTGAATCGTGAGCCCCACGAAATCACTTAGAAACATATTTAAAAAGAAAACAACATCAAAAAAAAGAAGTGAAAAGGACTCAACGAGATATGGTGAAACTATCATGTTATTCCTAACAACTGAGCTCTGTGCTTTTATGAATAGACTCTTTAGATGTTGCCATCTAATCAGATTGGTTCCTCAACTCTTACAATCAAAATGCTTCCATCCACTTAGATTAGTTAGTGCAATCCTTAATAAGCATAAATTTCTAGTCTCTGGAGTTTATTTATTGCAACTAAAAAGTTTCTCCCATACCCCCAAACTTAAATCTAACATTGTCCTCAATGTTCTAATGATGAAATTAAAAGCATGAACAAGGAGAAACGGTTACTATTTGAAGCAAAAGAGTTAAGGATGGATATTATCGTTTTGCATGAGATTGGGTTACCTCCCAAGAAGTGCTAAGTTTAAAGTCTTCAGCCAGACTAAGCAAGGATTAGTCACCACGTAGAATCATATAGTAATATCCAGAATAACTGTCGGTCATCTGGATCAAAAAGTGTTACCCACAAGAAGAGGAAACTGCAACAGACCAAGAAGATACCGAACATACCCTTGCTTAAGATAACTACATCTAGTTGTGGTTCAGGTTCAGGCTCTATAAAAGGGTCTAAATAAAAGGTTTTCATCGGTTGGATTTCCTCAAAGCTAAGATCCGGTTCAGGTATTAGAGTCTGGAAAAACTCAAGTAAGAACTTAGAAGCACATAAAAACAACCTGAATAATTGGGTATCCTCTAAGTCAATTAGATTTGACTCACAAAGTTGACCATAATAATGGTCATTCTTAAAAAAATGTGTCGACCCTAATATCCTAAATTAATTAGGTTTAGTCTCAAAACTTAATATCCGACACATCTGAAAATCATATGTTCCCACAATTGGAAGAAAAGTTTTTGGTGGGAAAACAAAGTCAATCTTGGTATCATAGCCTGGGTTAACCACTTCAACCAGAGGATGGGTTTCTAACAACTGAGCTTCTCTATGGACATTATTAGGTTCGGGAAAACATGTATGAAGATAATCTTGTAATATGGTTGAGGCATAAATGTCAAGTCCTACACGAGGGAACTTTCTAAGAGTTAAAGCACATGGAGAATGATAATCACCCCGAAACTTAGAGTTTTCTGTGTCTCTAGAAAGACAAGTCACAACTTCCCTAATTTCTAGGTCATCAGATTCCTGGAAATGGTCAATTGATTCTTCTAAGTCAGGTTCATCCTCACTCATCTCTACGAGTTCATCTTCTTCGTCTAAGACTATTGTTTCTAAATCGCTAGACTCTAAAACATTATTCTCATAATAAACTCGTTCCTCTAAATCATTATCGGCTTTAACAGGAAATACTACATCGTCTAAAACGAGGGTATCTCTAGTCAAATCCCCGTCCTTTTGAATAGGTGAATAATTATTAAAATTATTTGGATTTGAACTATAAATAATATTATCATTGTAAAGCTCAATTGGAGTAACCATTTCCTGATCACTATTCCTACATAAGTATGATTCTCCATCAACACTATCCTCATCATAATAACATGAAAAAGATCGAACCTCATCAAAACAAGTAGTGCTACCAATTCTAACCTTGTCATCTTGATTATGAAAATAACTATCCTCATTTTTAAGGGTATTATTGGAAACACTATTTCGAGCAAGTATTTCGTTCGTCCCAGCCATCAGCTTGAGTTCACTCATTATTGTAGTTCACTCATTATTGTAGTTCTTTCGTCTATAATTACACTATTCATCTCAGCTAACTTACGCGTCGACTCAGCTAACTCCATGAGGGACTCTTCTAAAGGAGGAATAGGAACAGAGGGATCATAAAAAGGACTACTTTTCAATAGTTTGATTGTATCCTCTAGAGACGAAGAACTAGTACTATAATCTTCTTTCTCGTAAGACTGATGCATGTGTGGATAGTAATTGGGCTCACCAGGGTATGACCCATATCCTTCCAAAGGATGGCGTTCCCAACCACTATTCCCAACATGGTCATAGAAAGGATGATGTCCATATTCAAATTCAGGTCGATAATCATTGTATTGGCTTCTATCATACCAGTTCGACATTCTTAATTGCAAGGGAATTCTACACAATCACAAACAAGGCTGACTCGACCAAATCAAACCTATAAAATCTAGCAAACAACAAGCATGATGGCTCCAGTTAGATTGTTTCTAGACCAGCTTCTAATCCTTCGAAAGGGAATTTGTTAAAATTTAAGCAAACCCCTCTGGAATCAATCTGAGTCAAAGTAAGTTGAATTGAGGCGAGGGAAGCTCGGTGGAGCTTTGATACCCAAGGCCTCACCGCTATCACATGGCGGCGTAGTCACGCATTCAACTCACAGAAACCATTATGAACTTCGAAGTATGCTAAAAGAGTAACCAATATTTTTCGAACGACTTTCCTACTAAGCTCGTTACCCTATAGGTCTCGTTCTAGTCAAAATTTTAAGCTTAGGTTCGCGTTTGGTTTCGTTTTCCTAAAGCGGGCAAGAAGGGAGCGGTGATAAAATCCGAATCCTTATCTTGTATTGGCCTTTCCCTTTACTAGGAATTTAAAAACAGTCCAAATTCGTCCTCAATACAGTAAACCCGCTTGCAGGAGATTCGCGGGTGTTTCGAAAGACTTACCTCCTGTACCAGACGGGGGAAGAACCGCTGAAGTCGACTCGGTCCACGACTCCTATGTCGTGTACGAACCCGAGGGGCCGAGACGATATTGTAATCGTCGTCCTTCCCTGCAAACAGTTTGTATTTAATTTTTTTTTTATATAACCCTTCCGTAGGGTTTAAAATTATAATAAATTATCCAAAGTCCAGTCCAATGAAAAGAAATACAAATAATAATAATAATAATTACAAAAAAAAAATGGAAAGTCTCTTAAAAAAATAAAAAATAAATAAAATAATTCTCTCTCTCTTTTTTTTTTCCTCTCTTTTCTTAATTTTTTTGCTTTGTCTTTTTTCCTTCTCTTTTAGCTTTAAGCTTTGATTCCAAGGTCTTCAGTATCCAACTTCAAACCTGTAATACAAAGACACAACCAAAGAGACGTAAAACTAACAAATGGAATAATAAAAAATAATAAAAACCTAAAAATTCTACCTAAGCACAAATCCGCGTCGGCGGCGCCAAAATGATTATGTTTTTTTTAGAGTCGTTGTTGTAGTAAATATGATTCGAACTCAAAGATTTGTGAAGATTAAATTTAAAGGTTTAATAAAATTATATACAAAAAAAATATTAACAATGGTGAGAGGTACTGGGACTAAGAATTTCACCAAATTCCATTCATGTGATTCAAATAATAATTCCATGCAATTATAGCTCAAAATATGGACTCTTATTCTTTGCCAATATAGATTCTCAAAATATTAGTTATAAATCGTAAGCATGGAACATCAAACATTTAAGCAAGCATGACCCATCAAATAAAATGATAACTAATTAATTGGAACCATAAATCAATTGAAAACAAGTGCAAAAGTCATAAAAAGAATTATTAAAATTACCACATGCGTGAAATAGGGCTCCATCCGTCGTCCCAGTGTTGGGATTTAGCTTCTCATATTAATCACTTGCTCAAAATACATGTTTGTTGCTCAAAAGTTGATTAACATGATAAAAATGAGTAAAACAGTGAATGTACGACCCACAGAAGGCGTCACAAAAAGAACGATAAGAGACAGGTGTTGTTGATGTTGAGACTGCACTGCGACCCTCCAGTGTGCATCTTAGACACTGTTTATTAACGACTGTCTAGGCCAGTCTGTTCTTCGTGTTCTTGGTGTTCTTCATCAGCAGCAGCAGCAGAAACAGAGTTTGATCAACTCGTGATTTCTTGCTCCTGAGCTATCCTCTCGACCTCCAATTCTCGACACCCATTCTCTGTGATACCAGAAATCTATTTATACTCCTCAGCCTCATTTAATCACGCCATAACTCAAGATAATTCTCTCTTTACTCGGCTTAAAGAGAAAATATTTTTTGGATATTTTCTTCCTTTAATTAGCTCTCCACGCGCTGAAATGATGTATAAACACTCCAAACATGATCTTACACGCTGTAGAATTGATTCAACACTCTCCAAACACATGATTACACGTCTAAATTTGATGTGATCGTGTGATATTCATTTCTTGAACGTGCTTCCTGATTTCTTGATTGCGATGATTCCAGCCAATTATGATCGATCCTAACACCCAAAATGTCTTCCTCTATCCATATCACAAATACCCATTGAAAATCAGAGGTTTAATCGAACTCTAACCCCTCCAAAAATCGATCGACCCAACTGCCAGTGGGAAGAAATATTTTCCCGCCTTTTTCCAAAATTTGAATTATGAGAAGAAAAGTGTCCTCCCCCTAATCATGTACGGGTGTCCCTTTAGCAATTGGGTGGAAATAGTAATTTTGGGGTGGAAATAGTAATTTTTCTGGGTTTCTCCGGTACATTATCCTGGGACGCTTCCGGTGCATTTCTGAGGTGCCTCCTGTACATTATCCTGGGGTGTAAAACACTACTTTTCGAGCTCATTTCGCCACAAAGGCTTATTTTTCTAAAAACATCTACAAAAACGCAAAATAACACAATAAGTACTTAATCGAGTCTAACAATACAGAATATTGAGAACAAAATTAGACACAAAAATGTGTCTATCAGTGATTGATTAATCTAGGTTGTTCTTCGGGAATATAAGACCGAATTATCAATTGGTTCCTGTTACCTTGATTTTATATCTAAAGACGGAACAAAACCTAGGGTTTATCTGTGGGAGACAGATTTATCCTCGTATAGACTTTTCTGTGCGATACATATTTGTTTATTATCAAGTCTATGATTTTGGGTTACAACAACTCTTGGTTGTGGGTGAGATCAGCTAAGGGAATCAAGTGCGCAGTATCTTGCTGGGATCAGAGGCGTAGGAGTACAATTGTACCTTGGATCGGTGGGAGACTGATTGGGGTTCAACTATAGTCCAGTCCGAAGTTAGTTTGCAGTAGGCTAGTGTCTGTAGTGGCTTAATACAATGTGTATTCAATCTGGACTAGGTCACGGGGGTTTTCTGCATTTGCGGTTTCCTCGTTAACAAAATTTCTAGTGTCTGTGTTATTTCTTTTCCGCAGGATATTTTATATAATTGAAATAATACAGGTTGTGCGTTCGTGATCATCAACTTCTCTAATCCAACCTTTGGTTGTTGATTGTAGTTGAATGATCCTTGGACATTGGTCTTTGGTACCGTCCAAGTTATCTCTCTTTGATAAAGACTCGCAGATTTCTATTTGCTTGAGTAAAGATCAAATCGAGAGATTTAGATATAAACTCTTTGATATATCCTTTATTGATTGAGTCTGACTGTCTAGTTGACTCTCATAAAAAGTATATTGGAGTTTGTCCATACATATTGCTAAGCAAAATTTTGGGTGGTGTTGTTAGACCCCCGCTTTTTCAGCTTTGTTACCAAGCTAATATTGATTGCAGACCCTGATTTGAAAGATTATATAAGGGAGAGCTCTATCAAATGGGAAACCTAATCCCCATACAGAACCTTCTGTGTGATACTAGTTGTGCTAAGCTAGAGTTGATTCTCCTTTAACCTTTGGTATCTTCTTCTAAACCAGGTTAACGACTTAAAGACTTCATTGGGATTGTGAAGCCATACCGATACTACTTTCTTGTAGTTGTGTGATCTGATCTTGTTGTTTCTATCGCACGAGTACAATTGTAATAATTGGCTTGAGATTGATATCTCCGATAGAAAAGATATGAAAGAAATCACAAACACTTCGTCTCATCGTTTGTGATTCCGCAATATCTTTTTTCGCTGCGTCGATTAAGATTATTGTGAGGTGATTGATAATACTAGGTTGTTCTTCGGAAATATAAGTCTGGTTCATCAATTGGTTCCTGTTCACCTTGATTTATCAAAAGACGGAACACAACTCGTAGGTATGTTCGTGGGAGACGGATTTATCTATCACCGTAGACTTTTCTGTGTGATACAGATTTGTTTATTAAAGTCTTCGACTTTGGTTCGTAGCAACTCTTAGTTGTGGGTGAGATCAGCTAAGGGAATCAAGTACGTAGCATCTTGTTGGGTTCAGAGACGTAGGAGCATAACTGTACCTTGGATCAGTGTGAGATTGATTGGGGTTCAACTACAGTCCAGACCGAAGTTAATTTGGAGTAGGCTAGTGTTTGTAGCGGCTTAATACAGTGTATGTTCAATCTGGACTTGGTCCCGGGGTTTTTCAGCATTTGCGGTTTCCTCGTTAACAAAATTTTGGTGTCTGTGTTATTTCTTTTCCGCATTATATTTTGTTATATAATTGAAATATCATAGGTTGTGCGTTGTTCAATCAATTAGAATATCCGACCTTTTGGTTGTTGATTTAAATTGATTGCCACTTGGATGTTGGTCTTCGGTACCATCCAAGTTATCTCTCTAGTATTTGATAAAGACTCGCAGATTTCTATTTGCTTGAGTATATATCAAATTAATAGATTGAGGTATAAACTCTTTGATATACTTTTTATCTAGATTGAGTCTGACTGTCTAGTTGATTCTCTAGAAAGTATATTGGAGTTTGTCCATACAGATTGCTAAGCGAAATATTGGGTGTGGTTGTTGTACCCCCACTTTTTCACTCTCGGGACCATCATGGGTACCTGCTGCTCATAGAGGAGAGTCGTAATTGCTATATCGCAACAATGTAAAGTTAAGATTTTGCTTCGTAAGCATGATGTTATAATCATTAAGTACTGTACTTGTAAAGATATGAGAAACAATTTAAAGTTTTGCATTTTCAAGGATAAAATGAGATATTTGATATCGTCAAACATGCTTATGGAACGAATAATTTGTATTCAAGCATATGTAATCTATTTATGCTATATATTAAGCTATCAAGCATATTGCTAGAGGAATTAGTGGAATGCACAGTAAGATAGCTCCTTAATAAAGGGTGATACTTAGCTTTCTTCACAATTGGCTGATTTCCTTTGCATCTGCAGTTGCTCCTTGCTTCGTGTGATGAGGATTCATCCGTATACAATTTAACATATATGCTCATGTTAGCATTTGAGGGGATAAGTTTTTGAACAAATCCAAAATATATGTAAATGAAATAACTTGAGAGAAGTTCTAGAAGAACAAGTTTGAGATAGATAAGTTCTGAATCTTATAGCTTTTTACTGGTGTAGAAAGTCTTATGCAAGTAATTCATCGTTGTGGGGTCTTTCCAAACGACTTCGGATTGCAGTCCGAGGTGTTGCCCCGAGGACTTACTAAATGCCTCAAATCGTGTTGCTGCACGATTAATAAGATGCCTTCGGATGGTAGTCCGAGGTCTTATTTTGTGCTCCGATATGTATAGGATGCTCATGTCTGTGGGGACTCAAAATGTCTTCGGATCGTAATCCGAAGTCTTGCCCCGAGGACTTATTGATTGCCTCAATCTGTGATCCGAGGACCTGTACCTTTGTTGAAGGTATTAAATTATGCATGATGCATTCAAATGGCAGTCCGAGGTCTTTCTTTTTGTGATCCGAGATCTATCGGAGGCTTGTTTATGTGGGGACTCAAAATGTCTTCGGATTGTAATCCGAAGTCCTACCCCGAGGGCTTACTGATTGCCTCAAATCGCATGGGTGCGAGATTTAGTTTTATGCCTTCGGACATCAGTCCGAGGTCTTACTTCGTGCTCCAGTTGGAGGCTTGTGTCTGTGGGGACTCAAAATGTCTTCGGATCGTAATCTGAAGTCCTGCCCCGAGGGCTTAGTGGTTTCCTCAATATGAAAGTATCGAGGGTATATACTGCGCCCTTTGGTTTTTGAAAGCTTAAAAGCTTATATATTTTGAAAGCCAAAGTCAAGGTTTGCCCCTAACTCCATTTTATGAAAATACCATTTATGATGCTACAGCCTGTAGCTTGCATCTTGATACAATTTTATTGTTTCACTTGTGTGCAATTTTATACAAGGGTCACACCATAGTGTTATCCCTTTCGTCCATGGAAAAGTTATGGGTTATAAGTCCGAGAAGTGATCAACTTCCCATTTCGCCAGATAACCTCTTACAATACAAGTCGAGAGGATTTCAAGGATCCTTCTGATGCCGAATATGTGTCCTTATCAAATATATATCCGTAAATTATGTATAGTGCTTTTCTTTCGGAAGACACCTGCCCCATAGTCGGCTCGTGGCGCATACTATGATGAGGTTGTTATCTCTGATAGTTGATTCTTACTTCAACCTAAAGTGAGTCAACCACAGGGTACCTCCTGAAGTATGGGACATCGTCTGATTCTCGATCGAGATGGCATTACCCTAGGTCAATGTTTCCGTCTCAGGTAGCTTAGGGAGTCCCCGCATCATCCAACTTCTATGGTTAGATGGCATTTCCCTAGGTCATTTTCCGTATCAGACAGCTTGAGCATTGCTCACATCATCCATTTTAGGATGGAATGGTGTGGCTAGCACCTTACCATTCGTGATGGTCTTGAGAAGATGTTTCCTCGTATAGAGTTCGTGCCCCTGTTACCACTCGTGATGGTCTTGAGGAGGTGTTTCCTCGCATAGGACTAGTGTCCTGATGACCATTCTTGATGGTCTTGAGAAGAGATTTTCTCGTATAAACCTGCAAACAACATATATAATTCATATATTCAACATATGAAAATAATAAATAGAACAATCACATGAAAATAAATCATATGGCATCGAGAAGAGGTATTCTCTTATGGGGCTCATGGTCCGATTACCATCGTGATGGTTTTGAGAAGATACTTTATCGCAAGAGGGTTTGGTTTACCCCGATACCATTCTTAATGGCCTCGAGAAGATGTTTTCTCGTATGGGAATCATTCCCCTATTACCATCTGTGATGGACAAATTTCATATTAAGAACATTAAATTATCCTGCAAAAAACATAGATATGACAAGAGGAAGATATTTATATCACATTCATTCATCATTCATTCAATGTCCCTGCAAGCACATACATATAGAACAAGAGGAGGATGTATGTATGATACACCAAGTAACCCTGCAGGAAAACACACATATATATAAAAATCAGATGTACCATACATACATCAAGTGTACCTGCAAGAAAACACAAACACAACAATAGCTTTATTGCGGATTACGACTAATCCGACTCTAACCTTAGTGCATGATAAGCATTTATGAAGATTTCAACTAATCTGACTCTATCCTTATCTAGCATAATGCTAGTTCCTAATGCATGATAGTCATGCCTTTATGCGGATTATGTCTAATCCGACTTTACTTTATGCGGATAATTAGTCCGACTTAACTGAATTCTCCAACCATACGGATATTTGCTGCAAAACATGAAATGTTAATACATCATAATGTTAAGGCATTTAATTTATTAAGAATTTAATAATTATTAAAGCATTTACTTCGTTTAAACATTTCCTATTCATTCTTATGCGATAAGGTGTCGCATTTTCATTTATTGCGATGCTCGTTGTGGAGCAGGCGCGCTAGATTGCAGCATTTAATTCTGGATGTACCAGTGCGATATGTATATTCATAGACGCATTTATGTGTCTAATTTGTCCTCAATGTTTCATATTGTTAGTACTCGATTTCGTACTTATTATGGTGTTTTGCGTGTTTATAGGTATTTTTTGGAAATAAATACTGTTGGAAAATTCGGCTCGAAAAGTTGCTCGGGACACCTCCGGAGAACATTTGCTATACGGATCCCATATTTGTATAAGGGGCACCCATGGTTATGTGTAGCCCAAATTCATCTTCAGCACCCAGGGCTATATGTAGCCCAAATTTGTCCACAACACCCATTTGGTATTGGCACCCAAGCGGCTGTTTAAGGGGCACCTTCATCCCCTTCGTTTGAACTGAATATTGGCGGGAAAATATTTTTATTCACTGTCAGATTTCAATCAAGGATTTGTAGGTGTTATAGGGAGACTAAATGGCTGAACATTTATGGGATTGTTCCTGGGACATATACAAAGCTATTACAAGTGTTTTGATATATCAAATTTGGCGGAAAAATCCGTGAGAAGAAATCAGGGCAGCACGTGCATGAGAGGGACAGTTCATGGGATTACATGAGTTTTGGAGAATTTAAACGTGTTCTGCTCATGTATGATGACTCTAGCAACACTTTGGACCTTGAAAAAGATAAATGAGGAGATTTTGCAGCTGTAGAAACGCGTGAGAAGCTAAATCAGTGAAGAAAATATTCCCAGAATATTTTCTTTACTGCCCGAGTTCAATGAAGAATATTGAGAATCATGGCGTGGTTAAATGAGTCTAAGGAGTATAAATAGGTGGATGGGATCATAGAGAAGGGGTGTCGAGAGTCTGGGGGGATGAGGAGAGCCAGAGAAGAAGAAATTCCAGTTTTCCCAAACTCGGTTTCTGCTGCTGCTGATGATGATGAACATGAAGAACACGAAGAACGTACCATCCAAGACCGTCGTTTTCCAACAGTAACAACGACTCACAGCCGTGGGTCGTACATCAAAGGCAGACTTATTTGCCAGCGTTTGCGACACAGAGCCGTGGGTCTTACAGAAACAGTAACAGCGACAATCCCCTGTATCGTCTTTTTTTGGTTTGTAACAAATATAATTGTTACAAAACCCGGTTTTGAATTATTTCTCCATTTTCATCATTTGTAAACACCCTTTGAGCAATAATAATGATTTTTGAGCGTGTTTCCAACAAGATGAGCGGCTAATTCTCCCACAACCAAGGCAATGAGGAAGCTATTTATGCATGAATAATTGTTAACTATTTTATTTTCTCTAATATTTAATTATAATTCACTCAATCACTGCTTTTGCAGATTTTTAAATTGTTTGCGTAATTTTCCTAATCAGTTGTGATTCAATTAGATAGGTTATGCTTTGTTTAGATAATCTATGCTTAAGGGATACAATTGATGTTTGAGAATTTGCTTGATTATTAGTGAGTTAAGATATAAAGGACTTAAAAGATAATTAGAGTTTTGGATTATTTACCATCATTAATTCATGTATAATAGTGGAATCAGTGTCTTGGTTATTTTCTCATACCTCTCTCCCACTTTGTTAATATTTTTGTATACAATTTTATTAAATCTTTAAATTTAATCTTCACAAGTCTGAGAGTTTAAACCTCATTACTACAACATCATTGAAAAATATTAATCATTTTGGCGCCGCTGCCAGGGATTTGTGCTTAGGTAGAATTTTTAGGTTTTTTTTTATTTCATTTGTTCTTTTTACGTTTCTTTGGGTGTGTCTTTGTATTACAGTTTTGAAGTTGGATACTAAAGACTTGGAATCAAAGCTTAAAGCTAAAAGAGAAAGAAGAAGACAAAAAGCAAAAAAAGAGCGAAAAAATAAATAAAAAAAATAGAGAATTTATTTTTTTTTATTTTTTTTTAGAGACCTTCCATTTTTTGTAATTATTTTTCTTATTATTTCTTTTCTTTTGCACTTTATTTGGACTTTGGACTTGGACAATTATTATTTTTAAACCCTAAGGAAGGGTACATTAAATATAAAACTGTTTGCAGGGAAGGACGACGATTACAATATCGTCTCGGCCCCTCGGGTTCGCACATGACATAGGAGTCGTGTCCCGAGTCGACTTCAATGGTTCTGCGCCCGTCTGGTACGGGAGGTAAGCTTTCGAAACACCCGCGAATCCCCTGTCAGCGGGTTTATCGTATGCCTTAAGGTGAATATTTGCTGAGGATTTGAATACGGTTGTTTTAATTTCCTAGTAAAGGGCAAGGCCGGGCCAAATTAAGATGAGTACTCAGATTTTATTACCGTGTCCTTCTTTCCCACCTTAGGAAAACGAAACCAAACGCGAACCTAAGCTTAAAATTTTGACTAGAACGAGACCTATAGGGTAACGAGCTTAATAAGAAAGTCATTCGAAAAATATTGGTTACTCTTTTGAGCATACTTTGAAGTTCATGATGGTTTCTGCGAGTTGAATGGGTGACTGCGCCGCCTTATAATACCGGTGAGACCTTGGGTATCAAAGCTCCTCGCAGATTCCCTCGTCTCAATTCAACTTACTTAAACTCGGATTGATTCCAGAGAGTTTTTCTCAGATTGTAACGAATTCCTTTTCGAAAGATTAGAAGCTGGTCTAGAAACAATCTAAGTGGAGCCATCATGCTTGTTGTTTGCTAGATTTTATAGGTTTGATTTGGTCGAGTCAGCCTTGTTTGTGATTGTGTAGAATTCCCTTGCAATTAAGAATGTCGAACTGTATGATAGAAGCCAATACAATGATTATCGACCTGAATTTGAATATGGACATCATCATTTTTATGACCATGTTGGGAATAGTGGTTGGGAACGCCATCCTTTGGAAGGATATGGGTCATACCCTGGTGAGCCCAATTACTATCCACACATGCATTAGTCTTACGAGCAAGAATATTATAGTACTAGTTCTTTGTCTCTAGAGGATACAATCAAACTATTGAAAAGTAGTCCTTTTTATGATCCCTCTGTTCCTATTCCTACTTTAGAAGAGTCCCTCAGGATGTTAGCTGAGTCGACGCGTAAGTTAGCTGAGATGAATAGTATAATTATAGACTAAGGAACTACAATAATGAGTGAACCTTCTTTAGAAGACCACCTCAAGCGGATAGCTGAGACGAATGAAAGAATTGCTCGAAATTACTTGAATTGCCAATATAGTGTATCCAATAATACCCTTGAGAATGAAGATAGTTATTTACATAATCAAGATAACAAGGTTAGAATTGGTAGCACTACTTGTTTTGATGAGGTTCGATCTTTTTCATGTTATTATGATGAGGATAGTGTTGATGGAGAATCATACTTATGTAGGAATAGTGATCAAAAAATGGATACTCGAATTGAGCTTTACAATGATAATATTATTTCTATTTCAAATCCAAATAATTTTAATAATTATTCACCTATTCAAAAGGACGAGGATTTGACTAGAGATACCCTCGTTTTAGACGATGTAGTATTTCCTGTTTACAAAGCCGATAATGATTTAGAAGAACGAGCTTATTCTGAGAATAATGTTTTAGAGTCTAGCGATTTAGAAACAATAGTCTTAGAAGAAGAAGATGTACTCGTAGAGCTTTTAAATATGAGTGAGGATGCATCACCTGAGTATAACCTAACATAAGCAATTGACCATTTTCAGGATTCCGATGATCTAGAAATTAGGGAAATTGTAGTTAGTCTACCTAGAGACACCCAAAACTCTAAGTTTGGGGGTGATTATCATTCTCCCCGTGCTTTACCTTTAACTCTTAGAAAGTTCCCTCGTGTAGGGCTTGACATGTGTGCCTCAACCGTCGTACAAGATTATCTCCATACACGTTTTCCCGAACCTAATAATGTCCAGAAAGAAGTTCAGTCATTAGAAACCCATCCTCTGGTTGATGTGGTTTTCCCAGGCTATGATACCCTTATTGACTTTGTTTTCCCACCAAATAGTTTTCTTCCAAATGTGGGAACGTTTATATTTCAAATGTGTCGAATATCTAGTTGTGAGACTAAACCTAAATGCTTTAGGAAATTAGATTCAAAACATTTTCTTAAGAATGACTACTACCCTCACTGTGGTCAATTTTGTAAGTCAAACCTGATTGACTTAGAGGATCCTCAATTATTTAGGTTATTATTATGTGCTTCTAAATTTTTATTTGGGTTTTTACAGACTCTAGGACCTAATAATTCGGATCACTTTTGAGGAATTGCAGCCTAAAGAAATATATTTAGACCCTTTTATAGAACCTAAACATGAACCACAATTAGTTGTAGTTGTCTTAATCAGGAAACTTCGTAAGGGCATGCTAGTCTCGTTCATTTTCTTGGTTTACTGCAGTTTCCTTTGGTCAGCTCTATTTGGTTTTGAAGACCCACAGTTATTCCGGCTACTGTTATACGGTTCGAGTTGACTGATCCTTTCCTAAGTCTGGCTGATGACTTTAAACTTATCACTTCTTTGGAGGTAACTCATGCTCATGCAACATGGTAATATCTTTCCTTAACTCTTTTTCTTCAAGTGGTAACAGTTTGTCCTTGTTCATGCTTTTACTTTTATCTTTAGAACATCGAGGATAATGTTAGATTTAAGTTTGGGGGTGGGGAAGAACTTTTTAGTTGCACTTTTGAAACTTATAGCATCACATGGTATCCGGTTAGCTAAGTTTACATACTGTTTATCACCGAAAAGATAGAAATTGGAATGCTAGGGATAACAACCTTTTGAGACATTAGAGAAAAAGACATTGAGATCCTTGAAATTCAGCAGAGAACTTGTTCCTTTTAGAGGGTAACCGTGATGGACCTAACCATACATGATGGAAAGGCAAGTAGGTCAGGAAATGCCAGAAAGACAAAGCAACCTCACAATGTAGTCTTAGTTACTGGATTGCGACTCTCTCTCAGTAGAAACTTATCATCATCAACAAGCGGAGCGACATCAAAATATATGAAGAAAGTTGAAGACGTTTTAGGTTTAGAAGCAACAATAGAAAAGAATAATTCAAAAATCAAAGTTGAAGTTATAAGAGCAAATGATATAAGTTGTTAGAATCCATGATACCAAGACATCACAAGTTGCGAAGATCCAAGTTTTGAAAGTCCTTCTCCCATGGCCATGTAAATTTTTGTCTTGTATGTTTCCAAAAAAAAAAAAAAATCATTACATACTTTTTGTTCTATAATTAGTTTTTTCAATAAGTCCATAGGGAAGTAGAAATTTTTAAGTCAAGCAAGAAATCGAAGAGAAGAGTTAATTGTCAAGGTTCTATGAGGTTCGATAGTTTATCATCAACAGTTGAAGCCCGAAGAAGACGTTGTTTCTACTGAGCACTATGAGAGAGTCGAAGAAAGATACATTTGGTTGCTTTGTTAGTCCGCTTTCAATCTGGCACAAGATCTTTCTAGCACTGGTTTAACTCATCACACGTAATTAGTCCAGCTGTGCAGCAGATGTCCCTCTCATCTTTACCTCTCTCCTAATCTTATCCAGCTGTAAAGCAGCAGACGCATCTTACAATGTTTATCTAGCTGTGTAGCGGATATCTCTTTATCTAGCAGTGTTGCGGATGTGTCTCCCCTTTTCTTCAGTCAGCTTTAGAGCCGACACCTTTAATTTCTCTAGCATTCTAGTTACTTGGAGATAGGTTGAGAATATGTTTGTCCTCATAGCTCTTTGGATACTTGTGACCAAGTAGAAGTCATGGTTTTGTGGGTACACCTTTGGTAAACCCTCCCGAGATTAACTCGGTTTTATTTTCTTATTATTAGTTTTGCTCGAGGACTAGCAAATAATAAGTTTGGGGGTATTTGATAGACGCATTTATGTGTCTAATTTGTCCTCAATGTTTCATATTGTTAGTACTCGATTTCGTACTTATTATGGTGTTTTGTGTGTTTATAGGTATTTTTTGGAAATAAACATTGTTGGAAAATTCGGCTCGAAAAGTTGCTCGGGACACCTCCAAAGAAAATTTGCTATACGGATCCCAGATTTGGATAAGGGGCACCCATGGTTATGTGTAGCCCAAATTCATCTTCAGCACCCAGGGCTATATGTAGCCCAAATTTGTACACAACACCCATTTGTTATTGGCACCCAAGCGGCTGGTTAAGGGGCACCTTCATCCCCTTCGTTTGAACTGAATATTGGCGGGAAAATATTTTTATTCACTGTCAGATTTCAATCAAGGATTTGGAGGTGTTATAGGGAGACTAAATGGCTGAAAATTTATGGGATTGTTCCTGGGACATATACAAAGCTATTACAAGTGTTTTGGTCTATCAAATTTGGCGGAAAAATCCGTGAGAAGAAATCAGGGCAGCACATGCATGAGAGGGACAGTTCACGGGATTACATGAGTTTTGGAGAATTTAAACGTGTTCTGCTCATGTATGATGACTCTAGCAACACTTTGGACCTTGAAAAAGATAAATGAGGAGATTTTGCAGCTGTAGAAACGCGTGAGAAGATAAATCAGTGAAGAAAATATTCCAAAATATTTTTTTTACTGCCCGAGTTCAATGAAGAATATTGAGAATCATGGCGTGATTAAATGAGTCTAAGGAGTATAAATAGGTGGATGGGATCATAGAGAAGGGGTGTCGAGATTCTGGGGGGCTGAGGAGAGCCAGAGAAGAAGAAATTCGAGTTTTCCCAAACTCGGTTTCTGCTGCTGCTGCTGCTGATGAACATGAAGAACACGAAGAACGGACCATCCAAGACCGTCGTTTTCCAACAGTAATAACGACTCACAGACGTGGGTCGTACATCAAAGGCAGACTTATTTGCCAGCGTTTGCGACACAGAGCCGTGGGTCTTAGAGAAACAGTAACAGTGACAATCCCCTGTATCGTCTTTTTTTGGTTTGTAACAAATATAATTGTTACAAAACCCGGTTTTGAATTATTTCTCCATTTTCATCATTTGTAAACACCCTTGAGCAATAATAATGATTTTTGAGCGTGTTTCCAACATGATGAGCGGCTAATTCTCCCACAACCAAGGCAATGAGGAAGCTATTTACGCATGAATAATTGGTAACTATTTTATTTTCTCTAATATTTAATTATAATTCACTCAATCACTGCTTTTGCAGAGTTTTAAATTGTTTGTGTAATTTTCCTAATCAGTTGTGATCCAATTAGATAGGTTATGCTTTGTTTAGATAATCTATGCTTAAGGGATACAATTGATGTTTGAGAATTTGCTTGATTATTAGTGAGTTAAGATATAAAGGACTTAAAAGATAATTAGAGTTTTGGATTATTTACCATCATTAATTCATGTGTAATAGTGGAATTAGTGTCTTGGTTATTTTCTCATACCTCTCGCCCACTTTGTTAATATTTTTGTATACAATTTTATTAAATCTTTAAATTTAATCTTCACAAGTCCGAAAGTTTGAACCTCATTACTACAACATCATTGAAAAATATTAATCATTTTGGCGCCGCTACCAGGGATTTGTGCTTAGGTAGAATTTTCAGGTTTTTTTTTTATTTCATTTGTTCATTTTACGTTTCTTTGGGTGTGTCTTTGTATTACAGGTTTGAAGTTGGATACTAAAGACTTGGAATCAAAGCTTAAAGCTAAAAGAGAAGGAAGAAGACAAAGAAAAAAAAGAGCGAAAAAAAAAAGAGAATTTATTTTTTTTTATTTTTTTCAGAGACCTTCCATTTTTTGTAATTATTTTTTTTGTAATTATTTCTTTTCTTTTGCAGTTTATTTGGACTTTGGACTTGCACAATTATTTTTTTTAAACCCTAAGGAAGGGTACATTAAATATAAAACTGTTTGCAGGGAAGGACGACGATTACAATATCGTCTCAGCCCCTCGGGTTCGCACATGACATAGGAGTCGTGGCCCGAGTCGACTTCAGCGGTTCTGCGCCCGTCTGGTACGGGAGGTAAGCTTTCGAAACACCCGCGAATCCCCTGTCAGCGGGTTTATTGTATGCCTTAAGGTGAATATTTGCTGAGGATTTGAATACGGTTGTTTTAATTTCCTAGTAAAGGGCAAGGCCGGGCCAAATTAAGATAAGGACTCGGATTTCATTACCGTGTCCTTCTTGCCCACCTTAGGAAAACGAAACCAAACGCGAACCTAAGATTAAAATTTTGACTAGAACGAGACCTATAGGGTAACGAGCTTAATAGGAAAGTCGTTCGAAAAATATTGGTTACTCTTTTGAGCATACTTTGAAGTTCATGATGGTTTCTGCGATTTGAATGGGTGACTGCGCCGCCTTTATAATACCGGTGAGACCTTTGGTATCAAAGCTCCTCGCAGCTTCCCTCGTCTCAATTCAACTTACTTAAACTCGGATTGATTCCATAGAGGTTTGCTCAGATTGTAACGAATTCCTTTTCGAAAGATTAGAAGCTGGTCTGGAAACAATCTAAGTGGAGCCATCATGCTTGTTGTTTGCTAGATTTTATAGGTTTGATTTGGTCGAGTCAGCCTTGTTTGTGATTGTGTAGAATTCCCTTGCAATTAAGAATGTCGAACTGGTATGATAGAAGCCAATACAATGATTATCGACCTGAATTTGAATATGGACATCATCATTCAATTCCAATTACTAGTTAATAGCATATGGATACTCATTATCGAATGTAAATAGATGAGTTAGAAACTGCCCCATTTGTCCTTAGACTGGCAGGAAAGGTAGGAGATTGTATCGTCCTCAACCTTTATAGCCTTTATTATGAGGTTGCCTTTTGCACTTGGAAATTCCAATTACTGGTTAATAGCATTAGAGAAAGTATATGAATGATTATGCGTCAAGTCAGGCATGTTTAAGTTTATTTATATAAAATGATAAATTCAGAGATAAAGAGATGAAAATGTCCCCTGTTGCGGACGTTATTTGCAAGCTAAATCGTGAGCTTGGCGAGCTCGGATGCACTGTCGTGACTGATGCGAGATGAATGCATTGAGCATGTAAATCATTTTAAGCAAATTATATCATGATAATTTATTATGAATGGCATGTTAAATTACATGAGCATATTTCTTATTTTTGAATATCACCGAATACAGTAAAATGGTTCTTCAACTACTACATTATTATGTGAGCATACATGGATTGGCTACTTGGAGCTTATGTTAAAAATGAAATGAAATGCATTGTGGCATACTACTCTTTATTAGCGAGTTGGTGTTGCTCATTCAATATGAAAGAAATTCTAATGTATCATATCGATGCTAAAGTTTACTTCTAAAGCATTCAATTCATTTAAGTGATTCTATTTAACCCTTGTAATAAGGTGTCACCTAGAGCAACATGTCATGCGATTCTAAATCATTATCTATTATATAGGTATATATATAGTTAGGTCTAGGAGACCATAAATACTTAGCCTGTTGTTAAGCTAGATAGCGCGCTACTGAATCGTGTCAGTTGTTTCTTTGTACTGGTAACTAATTCCACCCCCCTGTTTAGTTTGGTGCTCTCGAGGTGATTCTCCTATCGTGGCAGTCTTTGTGAGCATGGATGCACCATCGTGGATGATCAGAGATGATTTCTTTTGATAACGTACAATTATTGGTCTTGAAATAACCATATAAGATAGGCGTTGTAGCATAGTCTCTCTGTGGAGCAAATTTGTATGCACCAATGACTAATCCAAACGAAATCAGGAGATAAGGTAAGAAAGGTATGTTATCCGAGTTTCTGGTCGGAGGAGATGGACTGATGAGTCCGAGTAGACTATTTTGTAGTCTGATGTCAATGTACTATCCGAGTTCATGCTCCTAGATCCATGACATGGTAAGTCCGAGCTCTGGATGGCTCTCATCGTGCTGATTGCTTTGCCAGTACGACATGGTTGGCTCCCATCGTGCTGGTTGTTTCTTCACGAGTTGGTAAAAAGGTTTCTTTCCGATCTAACTCGTGTGAGGTTGATGCTCCGAGTTGAGCAGTACGAGATGATTGGTCCGATTGACTCTGTAATACACCTGTTGATCATGAAATTTATCAAGACTACTTTACTTCAAAGCAATAATAAAAATTAAATAGTAAATAGGGGTAGGATAGTTTGTTATCCGATTTGTTTCTCTGAGATGGGATTATGAGTCCGAGCAGATCGGGTGGCAAGACCAAGCCAATGCCCCCATCCGATATCACTGTCATGGTGATAGTTCATGCTCCTCATCCGAGTTCTGGTTGGCTCATATCGTGCTGGATGCTACTTGACTTTACAATCTTAATCGTGTTGGTTGTCTTTCCGAGGTTGGTGCTCTGAATTGAGCTGACCGATATGGAGCGAGTCCGAGATTGGTGCTCGGTTGAACGTCATCGTGATGATTGCTTTGCCAGTACGAGATGGTTGTTGCAATTGAGTCGTCCGATGTGCAATCGTGCTGGCTGACCTCTGTTCAGATATCGCAGATGGTCTGATATCGGCTGAGCTATGAGTGTCCGTCCGAGATTGATGGTATCTCCACGAGTTGGTCTCGAGGTGGTCACGATGCTGGTGATTCCGATGTGATTTCGTCCATCATTGTTTTTCTGTAACAACAAGCCAATTTGGTTAGCAATCTCGATATGAGTTGAGTTCGTTCGATGCTATGTAAAACAACATGAAGATATAGTGAAGAAAAGAAGCCGGTTCAGGCTAATATGTTGATGGGAATCTGCGATCGTGAATCACAGTCCAGTTGCTTCTCCGATGCATCTCCTGTTAGTCAGGACGATGAGAACTTGTGACTGACTTCAAATTGGTCAGCACGATGTAGCTTTGAATCTTGTGTACACATATATCTCACTATCGGACACGTGTATACAGAAAGGTACGTGGAAAGCATGCAAGCCGAAACATCAAAACATGATGCGTCACGAAGCACCAAATAAACCCCGAGGAGTTGCTTTATCTCATCCCCAGAAGAGGGGCTAAGATCAACGGTGGAGAGAAAGTTAGCTGACACGGACTGACAGGGGCAGAAGACACTTGTCTGACACGAGCAGACCCCTCAACTACCCACATTAAACACTCTGAGCAGTGCACGTGTCGACCAACCTGTGGAACGAGCGAAGATGCCTCCGCGGGATCGAGGGGGAAACGCAGACCTCCGCGTGATGGACGCAAGGACACGAGAAGATAAGGTTCCAACGGTCTTCAGAGATGGGTCCCACGTTCCAACCTTATAAATACCCAATCTCCACAAAGAGGAAGGGGGATCGAAAAAACATCAGGAGAGAAGGAGAGAGAGAGAGAGAGAATAGTAAGGGTAAGTTAATCCCTTAGTGGAGAGAAACATGTAAACCCAAAGTCATTCAACTATTCGTGTAACCGTGAATAATATAGTAGAACAACAAACCCCGTGGATGTAGGCCTTAGTGCTGAACCACGTAAACCTTGGTCTTATTTACATTTCAGCACTTTACATTCATTTAGCTCCGCACGTATTTGCTTATATGTTTTGTTTTCCTTTAATACTTGTATCCCATGCATGATCGCCACGCACGGGGTAGTTGGAGGAGGCCATAATAAACCCGAAGGTTTTGAGCCAATGAATCCACATCAGGGTATCATCATCGTAATCTCTTTAGACGTTAATGATTGATTGTGTGCATTCGGACCCCCACGTAGTTCGTGTGTCCACAATTTGGCGCTAGAAACAGGGACTTCGTCCCGGTAAAAGATTTATCTTGTCCTGTGATTTCATTCTAATTTGGCATATGATTGCTCCGATTTTATCAGCTCGGACCGTATAGATCATTCGTCAACTGTATTATGTTCAAAAACCCACCTTTTGCCTTCGATAAGAGTTATTGTTCCAAGCAGGGGTTATTGTCCTAATCCGTCGGATTTACAATTTTCGTAGTTTTTTTTATACTAAGGATCGCCTTTAATAAAACTTTAACCCGTATTTTATAGCCTGCGGGTATTAATTCCCTCTTGAAAAATTGTATTTCGCCAACTAACCCGCTTCACGCGGATATTCCCGTTTCTGTTTGAAATAATTTATACAGAGAGAACGTGTTGTGAGTAAAGAAGGCAAGTTTACGCGAGATTTCGTTATCAACAAAAGGGCACGTGATGGAGAAGACGCAGGAAGCAGGAAAATCCAAAGCTTTGTCAAAAGAAACACCCAGGACAACCCCGATCATCACCCGAAGCAAGCAGAAAGGAGATAAAACTAAAATGACCAATCGAAGGCAGGATACCGCAGAAATCACTTCACCCATGAACGCTAATTCTGTTGCAGTGGCGGCTCTCAGAGCAGCAACGATAAAATACGGGGAAGCTGCGGTAGTCCCGAAGGCTGCGGAGGCTAGCAATACCTTCGCCATGAGTCAACTTAACCAACCAAGGGAAAGGGTGGATGAATCCAGAACATTCCAACCCGCGCATCTGCTAACCTTTGGAATGCCGCTAACAAATAACCAGAATCAAACCATACCGGCGGCTCTGGCACCGCAGAGGGGTGCTCACTCCAATTTGGAAACACCAGCAACAGAAGCTGAACCCCTGCCACCTTTAGTACAGACCATGGAGGAGGGCGGCGCCACGGCTGTAGCGGCACGCGCGGGGACTCCCCATCAGGGGTCCAACCAATCACACCAACTAATGGCTGAGCTCGAGGAACTGAGGAGGAACCAACAGGTTTACGCAGAAGCTGTAGCTCTGTTGGCCAGAGAAAATCAAGATTTAAAGGAGCGGATTGCTCTAAGCACGAAGACCAGCCAACAACTTGATGAAGCAAGCTCCAAAGCACCAGAGCCAAACCAAGACTGTAGAGTCGTCCTAGCGACTAATGAAGACGCGACAAGGAGACATAGCGTATCCGACCCGGATTATGACGATGGAGAGTCAGACGGAAATGAGCTGAAGAATTTAGAGCACCAACGCGCAATGGAGGAACTGCGAGATGAGATGATGGCAGAGATCAGGAAATTGAAAAATAAACAAGGTGGGGGAAGGTTAGAAGAGGTCATGAGAGAAGCTAACTCCACGCCCCTAACGCATCGCTTGGCCAACACCCCTATTCCCCTGAAATGCCCTGTCCCGACGTTCGAATGCTATGATGGGTCCAGCGACCCTGCTGCACATGTTCGGTACTACAACCGTGTCTTAGCTAGATGGGGACAGAACGATGCCGTACTCTGTAGATACTTCCCGTCAAGCTTGAAGGGATCGGCGTTATCATGGTTTGATAATCTGCCACCAAACTCCATACACTCATACGACCAACTCGCAGAGAAATTCTTAAGAACATACATGTACAACAAAACTGTAAACACCGGGATGGATAAGCTCTTTTCACTAGCAATTGGCTACAAGGAAACCACGA
The DNA here is from genome assembly GCF_003573695.1 of Papaver somniferum. NCBI lineage: Eukaryota > Viridiplantae > Streptophyta > Magnoliopsida > Ranunculales > Papaveraceae > Papaver > Papaver somniferum. The sequence goes on from NC_039360.1 coordinate 74,652,666, forward strand.
GGGAATACACAAACAGATGGCATAGGATCTGCCAAGCCATAGGAAGCGTGGACCCAATGGTAAGCATCAATTGCTATAAATGGGGCTTAGACCGAATGAGTCCCCTATTTGTTGAAATTCACGGGAGCGTGCCCAAGACAGAAGGCGATCTCCGAATAATTATCGAGAAGCACGCTCGACTTGAAGAAATTCAACGGGAAAACCCGAGGGCATATCCGCAGAGGTCTCACCGCACCAATTCAGCAGAACAAACCAATGGGGCCAAAAGGGGTTGCTCAGATGAGAGACCTCACGAAGATAGAAAGGAACGGAGGGATGAACGAAGAACAGGCGACCGAAAATTCGAAGATCAAGTTTACACGAGACTCAACGCTAGCTATGCTCGTATCCTACGAGAGATCAAAGGGAGGGAAAACTTAGAATGGCCATGGTCTAAGGGAAAGCAGCCCCCGAGATCCGAGAAGTCTAAAGATTACTGTGAGTATCACTGTTTCAACGGACACCAGACCGAAAAATGCAAGAACCTTAAAATAATGATCCAAAAATTAATTGATGCGGGAGAGCTCAAACATTACATACGGAAGGAGGTTACCGAGGACAGATCCAAACGAACCAAACCAGTCCAACTTCCGGAAGAAAACCGAACAATCAACACCATCTCGTGTTCCGAAGCCACAGGACCCTCACTCACAGCACAGATTGGAAAAAGGTTACGGAAGCAATTCGAAGATCGCTGCGAGTTATATAAGGTCGATGGGATAACGGTGGACGAACATGAAAAATGGATGGAATTTCCTGTCATCTTCGATGCCGAGGATATCGAAGAAGATATGGAAGACCATAACGATCCCTTGGTCCTAACATTACCAATAGCTGGATGTAACCTCAAAAAGATCCTCATAGACGGGGGAAGCTCTGTGAATGTCCTATTCTATGATGCATTCAAGCGGATGAAGCTCCATGATGAACAATTGATGACCTCTTATCACACCATCTACGGATTCAATGGAGCGGCCACGAAGCCCTTGGGAGACATTGTGTTACAGGTTAACGCAGGGCCCATGAAGCTGGATACCCGATTCAGTGTGGTGGATACCCCTTCCCCCTACAATGCCATTATTGGACGACAATGGGTACACAAGCTCAAAGGAGTTGCGGCAACATACCACCAGTACCTCAGATTTCCAACACCTGAGGGAATAATGGAGATCAAGGGAGATCGAATCGCTACGCGAGAATGCCAGGTCACTCAGGATCATATCAACAATGAGCAAGAAGAACAGCGAAAAATCCGAAGAGTAAGAAATCAAGAAACCACGAAAGAGAAAGCCGTAGACCTATTCCTTAAGGAAACTACAGGAAAAGGCTTGACGAAAGAGGGTAATGTCCGAGGCTCGGAAACAAGTACCTCAACAATCAACAATGAGCAGAAACACGCCAAATAGCAATCAAAGAGCGCCCCAGTCCTCGGAAACCCAAAGCCTATGTTCACACCAGTGGAACCCACAAAGGAAATCAACATAGGAACGGAAGAAGACCCGAAGATGGTCAAAATTGGGACCATCATGGGCGAAGGGAGAGAACATTCCTTAACCAAATTACTTAAGGAATATGCGGATATGTTCGCCTGGAAGTTAGGAGATATGCCGGGGATTGACCCAAAAGTAATCCAACATGAACTACGCATCAAACAGGGCACGCCCCCGATCAGGCAGAAAATACGAAAAGTGGCTCCAGAATATCATGAGGCGGTAGAAACAGAACTTCGGAAGCTACTAGATGCAGGATTTATCAAGGAAGTCAAGTACCCTACCTGGATATCCAACATGGTCATTGTTCCTAAGAAAAATGGAGGGGTTAGAATATGCATCGACTTTACTAATCTCAACAAGGCATGTCCAAAGGACAGTTATCCCCTGCCGAGCATAGATCAACTGGTTGAAGCAGTTGAAGGATACGAGGATCTGTCGTTTATGGACGGATACTCTGGTTACAACCAAGTAGCCCTGGCAGAAGAAGATCAGCCACACACAACATTCTATACACCACATGGCCTTTATTGCTATACCAGAATGCCTTTCGGTCTCCGAAACGCAGGGGCAACATACCAAAGGATGGTCGATGCTATCTTCAAACCATGGATTGGAGGAACCCTAGAAGTCTACGTGGACGACATGCTCGTCAAAATCAAGCTGCGTAAAAATCACCACCAGGACCTGAGGAATATCTTCAATGCAATGAGACAGCATCACATGAAAGTAAATCCGGAGAAATGTACTTTCGGTGTCACCTCGGGGAAGTTCCTCGGTTATCTGGTGACGAAAAGGGGCATCGAGGTAGACCCAGCTAAGATTCAAGCCATAGTAGAGATGCCGTCACCAAAGAATCTGAAGGAAGTGCAGAAGCTCAATGGGTCCATAGCAGCGTTGGGCAGATTTATTGCACGGTCTTCGGACAAGTGCAAACATTTCTTCAATATTCTTAAAAAAGGGAGCAGGTTCGAATGGACCGCCGAATGCGAGGAAGCATTCCAAAGGATAAAAGAACATCTAGCTTCAATCCCTATCCTGCAGAAGCCAGACCCTGATGAAGTTTTGGCACTGTACATAGCAGCAACGGAGGATGCAGTCAGCGCGGTATTAGTCAAAACCAATACAAAGATAGAACAGCCTATCTATTACGTCAGCAAGACACTCAATTCCGCGGAAAGAAATTATACTAAGATTGAACAACTCATCCTCGCACTGGTATGGGCTACCCAAAAACTGAGAACCTACTTCCTAACTCACTTCGTCAGGGTACCATGCAAAGCACCATTGGAAGCAGTCCTCAAAAGCACGGGAAAAGTGGGCCGAATAGCCAAATGGAACACCCATCTGGACCAATTCAACATCATTCATGAAATTCAACATTCTCAGAAGTCCCAAGTTCTGGCAGATTTCTTAGCAGACCTCCCTCTAGACAACGACGAAGAGATTAAGGGAATACCGGAAGCCGAGGAAGCAATCAAGGATCCAATGGATATCCTCGAACCTGCGAGTCATAGACAATGGGAAGTCTTCGTCGACGGATCTAAAAATAAGGAAGGAGCAGGAATAGGTATTGTCATTATCACCCCAACTGGAGAAAGGATCATACATGCACTTAGATTGGAATTCAAAGAGCATACCAATAACATTGTTGAATACGAAGCTGTCGTACATGCCCTACGTATAATAATAGAGATGGGGGTAACTGATGTAAGGCTGACAAGTGATTCGCAGCTGGTCATACGGCAAATTGGGCTCGAATATAATGTGTACGATGACACCCTTTCAGCTTACATGGCATTGGTCCAAACATTGGCATCACAAATCCCGAACATTAAGTTCCGGCACTTATGCAGAAGGGACCTCAGGCACGCGGATTCCCTAGCATACATATCATCCATGCTGAGGGATAAAAATGCCGAAGGTATTAAAATAGCAAGGGTATACGAGCCTTCGATTGCATCTCAATTCTCCTTCGCTACCAATCAAGATACGATGGAAGAATATATCGAAGACCAGGTAGGAGAAGACATCCATAACGACTTTGATGAAGAAGACATCTTGTCAAAAGCAAATCAAGACGAAGATTTCAGCAACGAAGATGACTGGAGGGTGACAATACATGCCTTCCTCGACAAAGGAAGCCTACCTGCGGATCGGAAGCAAGCTAGAAAGATGCTCTCCAAAGTGGGAAGATACGATCTTCGGGAGGGGGTCCTGTATAGAAAATCCTTCCTCGGACCATTACTACGCTGCTTGTCCCGGAAAGAAGGGCATCGAATTCTAAATGATATCCATTATGGTGACGCAGGGAATCATAGCGGTATGAGATCACTAGCTGACAAGGCAAAAACACAAGGATATTACTGGCCGACCATGATACAAGATGCTGCGAGGATGTCCCGACGATGCGAAGAATGTCAGCGCTTCGCGAAAAAAATCCACGCGCCGGCAACAATGTTAAACTCTGTCGATAGCCCGTGGCCATTTGCAAAATGGGGAGTAGACATCGTCGGGCCTTTCATCGAAGGATCAAGGAAGAGACGATTTTTGATAGTAGCCACGGACTACTTCAGTAAATGGGTGGAGGCTAAGGCCTTGGCCAGGATCAGAAACGCGGATGTGTTCACTTTCATATTCCAGAACATCATTTGCAGATTTGGTATACCTGCTGAAATTGTATCTGATAACGGCAAGCAATTACAGGGAAAAAATATAGACATGCTCTTCGACACCTTCAAAATAAGAAAGAACAAGTCCACCCCCTTATACCCTCAAAGCAACGGACAAGCGGAAGCTACCAACAAGACCCTCGCCCTTATACTCAAAAAACAATTAGACGAGCATAAGGGAAGATGGTGCGAACAACTGCACAATGTCTTATGGGCATACAGGACAACACGAAGATCCGCTACCGGGGAATCCCCGTTTCTTCTTACTTATGGAGCTGAAGCAGTCATACCTACGGAAATCCTCATGCCAACCACGAAGACCGAAGCCTGGGAGAAAAACCTCACAACAGATATGATGTTAGAAAGGTTGGACGACTTGGAAGGAAGAAGGGAAGTAGCATTGCAAAAGATGGAAAATTATCAACGAAGACTAGCAAGGGAGTACAACAAAAAGGTAAAGCTACGAAATTTTGTAGAGGGACAGTATGTTTTGAGAACAATCCCACGATATCAGCAAGAAAAGAAATGGGGAAAGTTAGCACCTACATGGGGAGGACCGTTTATGATCCACGACATTGCGGGTAATGGTTCCTACTACCTTCGTAATCTAAAAGGTGAGGTCCTCCGGCATCCTTGGAATGCTAAATGGCTCAAACCATACTTCCCATAGAAGCAACGCAGATTTGAATCTACTGGGAGTGTACCAGAAGAAGAAAGGAGCCTAACCGCCCCACATGTTTCTATCTCTGGAAGAGGAATTGCAGACCTCAACTTATCAATCAAACAAGCTTTCAAATTATCAAGTCAGTGGAATCTACCTACAATATTGGGGAAAGTAGTTAATCTACAATCTCTCAGGGCTCCCCCATCAGTGTCCATAAGTGTAGGACCAGGGGGAAGGCACCCAGCAGAAAGAGATACCCAACCAATCTTAAGGCAACGGGTCGACGGAATGGGTGCGTACATATTTTACACCCTATATCCTAGAACGTTGCCCCGGCCCCCACCGTCTGGGAATCCTCTGGCCCAGGATTTGCCAGCGGGGTGACAGGTCTCAAGACGATCACGAAGGTACCTTCTTCAGTATCGCACTCAAAAACACTTAACAACTTTTGTTTTGATTTTTCACAAACTTAAAATACAAACACTTAAAACAACATTGTAGGTATATCAAGAAGAGGATTCATTTCATAAAGGGTGATTACAAGAAGTGAACGGCCAAAGTCAAGGATACACAATAAAAAAACATTCCTTTTACAGAATCATCAGCAAAAAAACATCCTTGTTACATGGTTACAAAAAGTATAATTATGCCGCGGACCCTACAGAACGTTGCGATCTCTACCTAGGTGGCGGTCCCGTCGTCAGGATTATTCCGAAGACTTGATGGGACGCTCCCACCAGAAGAGGGGCCCGAGGAGCTGGGCAATGCAGCAGGAACGGGACGACGAGGATAGTTCTTCACGAGACCATATTCATTCCTTAGGCCAAGTTCTATCCTCTCCAGCATCTTGTTCGTCTCCTCAGCCAATTGACAACGAGCCTTATGTTTAATAACTGTTGTCCGCTGTTGGGCTTGGGATAATAACGAAGATAGCCGATTCACTTCTCTGGAAGCAGTACCAACGGCCTCCTCGCGGGTGGCTGCTAAATTCTTGAAGTGATTGGTTTGTTCCTCTTGCTGTGCTAAGGAAGATTGAGCCTTTTCAAGTTTTTCATTTGTGACGCGAAGGCGTCCCTCGAGCTCTGAAAAAGACAACACCACGGAGTTAGCGTAAAAAAAAAACAAGATCACACTCGATGAATTGGGATTATACCTTCGACACAAGCCGAAGCCTCTTCACTCATTAACAACCGCATCTCGCGCTTCATCAAGATGATCATATTCCGCGGATAATTTCTTATAGTCTAGTTGAAGGTTGGTGAGAGTAAATGGACAGGCATCTAATTCTACCTGCTTCATCGAGTCCATATGACGAAGGTGGTCGACCTCTTTATTTATCTCTGAGACCCCTTTGCTGAGTCTGTACATGCACACTTCAAGATTCCTCTCAGACTCAGCAAGACGAGCTACATCGGCACGAGACGCGGAAAGAGCATTGATGAGAGCGTAGACTTCAGCACGAGCATCATCTCGTTCCCTGGAAAGACCGAGCATATTATCTTGGACCCCTGAAAGAGGAATGGATCGCGCCGTCTGTAATTCTTCTTCCAATAGCTGAATCCTAGATTCCAACAAGGAAGTACGCTCACGGGCTTCCCGCAGATTATCACTGGTCCACAGCAGTGTGCCATTAAATAAAGCACGATCATGGTTGTACAGATTTTGCATGTCGACCATCTGAACATGCCGCGCGCGCCATACCTCAGCCCGAGCATCCCATTTCTTAGCCTCACTCTTAATCTTCTCAACCAAATCTCTAATACGAGATTTTTGCCGAGCTCTTTCGTTTCGAAGCCATATCAGCTCGGGGATGCCACCCACTGGACATAGGGTGGGGAGACTCAGACAGAACAACTAAGAGATAAAAGAATGACGACATACGGCGAGGGAAAAGAACCAAACCTGTGAAAGTGGAAACTTGGCTACGAGTTTGCTCTAACTCAGCGCGCACTGCAATAAGTTCTGAACGAAGATCAGCCTCTGCTTCACCCAGCTTTTCTTTCTCCTTAAGGCTTTTCTTCAGCTCTTCTATTTCCACCTCAGCCGCAGATAATTCCTTTTCCCGGTGACGAAGCTTAGCCTCGAGCTTCAGAGATTTCGCTTTAAAGAACTGATACAGCACGTGGTTGCAATGCTCGCTCCTCATCATCTACACATCAAGATGACAAAACATTATTCAACCGAAGCGTCCGATTCTCACGTACAAGCATGTACGAAAATTTACCTCCAGCACACACTGCTGCGGAAAGCCATATTGATACCCGTCGGCAATAGCCATCATATCGTCAACGGAAGTAGGAGGCTCCGGTACGAGGGTAGCTTCGGGAACAGTCAACCTTTTTCCCCAGGCCTCAGACACCTGCGCCTTCGAAGACATCTCCATCATGCGACGGGTATACGCGGTTGATTCCTTTTCCCCAACAACCACAGGAGCGGGATGAGAGACAAACAGAAGATTCTTCTCCTTAAACCAACTCATGATGGCGTCCTCACCCTCAGACATCGGCCACTGGGGAAGACTATCGGCGGGCGCGTCAACAACAGATTTTCCTTTCTCTGACTCGACCCCCTCAGCATGAATGTTGGCATGCTCCTCCGCGCCTACATGCACAGCAGGCTCCTCCGCACCAACACCTCCTACAGTAGCATCCCCATTACCATCACCACCAAGAACATCCCAATTATCATTAGGGGAAAGTAAAGAGAAGTCCTCGGGAAAATCGAGGGCTTCGTCAAAGAACTCCCCCGTGGAATACATCCGATCGAAAGAAAATTCTTGAGAAGTGGGAAGGGTATCCGCGACATCACCAGCAGGGACGGAAACATCCCCGATGACAATATCATCCGCCACCACATCTTTGTTCCTTCCTTCATCACCAGCGTGACCAGCGAAGACCTCTTCTTCGACATTGATAGGGGAGGTACCAGTACGTTCCTCCCCATCTGTAATCTCGTCCTCAGCAAACTCTTCGTTCACTGGACTAGTAACTTCTTCTTGGGCCTCAACCTCGCCCGTCACCGTAGTAGAAGACTGCTTCGTTCTAATCTTTTTCTTCTTCAATACCTGAAACCGACACCACAAAAGGAATTATTCTTCCCGTCTGATGGAAGTTATAAAAACGAAGCGCAGCTAGAATCTGCGTACCTGAGCAGCTGAAATATTCTTCGGTGGGGGTATAGCACCGGAACCATCCTCCTCGTCTCCCTCTACGACATCCAGGGCATAAGGAAAATTCATGCCCGCAAAGTTCAGACGCCAGGGGCAGAAATCTCCATAGCGAACAGGAGGAGATTCGCGCGGCTTACTATTCTCGGTGGGCCGCCATCCGCGGGGACCAGGAATCCAACCGTAAGCCCACGGACCAACTATCTCAATAACAGTGGCGTTCCACTCGTAGTCATGATCGCGCTTGATCCTTTCTCGCGCGGGGAAGAGTTTCCGACGACTGGACGCCTCCGTGCCAGGAACATACTTCAGCTTGGCATCGCTGACCTCATTTAACAGACGAATCTCGCCTCGAGGAGCAGGGAGATTCCGAAGGCTTACACTCCACGGCTTGCGATTCCTACTATTGACGTAATCACCGAAGGAGTTATTGAAATTCTCAGGAGTATATCATTCCTTCTCCAAGGGATTGGGGACGTAGCAAGTCATCGACGTCTCCCCCTTACTCCGCAGATAGCATTCCTTCAGGGCTCGAAGATAATTTCCCGATAGTTGGGATACAGAACGGCTATGAGTATTGGTGGAAGAACCCTCACGACTAGCGAGCACGTCGTAGTAAAAGGAATCACCCGATTTGTACAAAGGCAGCATCAGACCAGCCTCGAAGGCCCCAACCGTCGTTAACAAATGAAATTCATCGAATTCGTACTTGGAGATAAGCTCATACGTAATATCATCCTCGGGGGCATAGAAACGAACCCCGAAGGCTTGAAGCTCATGCTTTTCCTTGAATATTTCAAGATCGATATGCTTGAAGGTTACTTTTTTCCTGCTAACAGAGACACTGCGTATCAAGGGAGCAGCCTCATCCTCCTCGGCGGGGCCGGACGAACTAACAAACGCTTCAGACGCTTTTCTCTTCACGGGGGGATTCTTTGAAGATTCAACCCTAGGAGCTACGCCCTTTGTATTCTTCCCTTTAAAAGTTGGAGAAGACCGTAGATGATGCTCGGGCACTAACGAACGTAAAGGAGGAACGTCAAAAGCAACAGCGCGGGGCGGAGCCTGCGTACTCCTAGTATCTTCACGAGGACGCACCATTGAGTGATTAAAGACTCTTCGTGAACCAGACGGAATTATCGAAGGAATCTCTTCCCGAGAGGACGAGGCTTTCGCTCCAGAAGAAACTCGACTCCGACGAACATCATCTTGAGACTCTCGACGCTGAGGAGATCTCGACAACCTAGAATCAGGAGTCTCATAAGTAGGCCGCGGACGGTCAGACATGGCTGCGGAAAGAATAAAATCAAGAACAAGTTACACACGATAACCAAAAATCAAAAAACACATCCATAGCAATACAACCACGATAACATAGCAACCTTAAAATTAGGATACATGCTCAATATTTCACCCTCGAAGTAATGGCTTCCTTAGTTTAAGATGAAGAACAGGGGCAAACTAGTATGCAAGCATCAGAAAAAGTTCTTCATCACAAACAAGGAACAACAGTAGCAGAAAATTCACAAATCAACACGGCATAAAACAGTGAAATAAAGAAAAGAAAAACTCACCGGCAAAAACAGCAAGTAGAAGAAACGAACAGGGGAAGATCACAGGTGCAATGAAGGGAGAATTTAAGATCACAGGTGCAATAAAGACTGACAGAATTTAAGATCACAGGTGCAATGAAGACTGACAAAGAATTTAAGGTCACAGGTTCAATGAAGGCAGGCAGGAAATTTAAAGGAAGAATGAACTGAGAGAGTGTTTAGGAAGAATGAAATTAAATTTCCTCTCTATCCTTAAAATACCCGAAAGAAAAGAGGAAATTAAGGGAGAAATAGGAAAACGTGCCCGTTACATAAGCAGTTAATGCACGAATAAAAGACGTGCCCAAGTATCTAGGAGAAGTTATTAGGAGTGAGAAGAATGTGCGACGATAGTTTTTCTTCAAGGCACCCATTAGCCATTTAAGCCCGAAGAAAAGGGGAAAATTGTGTACACATATATCTCACTATCGGACACGTGTATACAGAAAGGTACGTGGAAAGCATGCAAGCCAAAACATCAAAACATGATGCGTCACGAAGCACCAAATAAACCCCGAGGAGTTGCTTTATCTCATCCCCGGAAGAGGGGCTAAGATCAACGGTGGAGAGAAAGTTAGCTGACACGGACTGACAGGGGCAGAAGACACTTGTCTGACACGAGCAGACCCCTCAACTACCCGCATTAAACACTCTGAGCAGTGCACGTGTCGACCAACCTGTGGAACGAACGAAGATGCCTCCGCGGGATCGAGGGGGAAACGCAGACCTCCGCGTGATGGACGCAAGGACACGAGAAGATAAGGTTCCAACGGTCTTCAGAGATGGGTCCCACGTTCCAACCTTATAAATACCCAATCTCCACAAAGAGGAAGGGGGATGGAAAAAACATCAGGAGAGAAGGAGAGAGAGAGAGAGAGAATAGTAAGGGTAAGTTAATCCCTTAGTGGAGAGAAACATGTAAACCCAAAGTCATTCAACTATTCGTGTAACCGTGAATAATATAGTAGAACAACAAACCCCGTGGATGTAGGCCTTAGTGCTGAACCACGTAAACCTTGGTCTTATTTACATTTCAGCACTTTACATTCATTTAGCTCCGCACGTATTTGCTTATATGTTTTTTTTTCCTTTAATACTTGTATCCCATGCATGATCGCCACGCACGGGGTAGTTGGAGGAGGCCATGATAAACCCGAAGGTTTTGAGCCAATGAATCCACATCAGGGTATCATCATCGTAATCTCTTTAGACGTTAATGATTGATTGTGTGCATTCGGACCCCCACGTAGTTCGTGTGTCCACAAATCTCTCTTCACTGAGTGGTTTTTGGCTTTCTGCAATCATGCTGCTGCTCCGATTTGACTTCTTCGATGTAGTTTCTTCTATCATCGATAGCAGTATAGCTGCAGACAACGAATCGTGTGGGTGATTAATCAATGAAAACCCAAGATGCATCAACTGTTCATGCAATTTCATTCTTAGAGGAAAACCTAAATCAGGCTAAAACCACCATTTTTTATTTTTTAGAAGAAATCTCTAAATGGGTTTGTAGAACAAGGTTTGTTTACTGTAGATTTATGATCAAAACTTATTTCCAATATAGATTTTGAAAGGAATTTCCGATTTTTATGAAAATCATATTTAAGTTTCTATGAGATATTTCTCTGAAAACTTGTAGATCTGAATGTTAAGAGAAAAAGTGATAGAGATAGGAAGAAGAGTTTCGATTCCCAGTCGATTAGTGATGATAGATCTTCTAATTTCTCTGTTGGATGAATTTTTTCTTTCTTCTCCGCAGCAACTTCGCTTCTTTCTTCTTTATCACAGCTCTTGTTTCACGCCGATTTTTACTTTTTTTTGTTAGTCTTTGTTTGGAGTCGGACGAGACACTTTGTTGTCTGAAGCCCTTGTATCTTTGACAAAAATACCCTTAAAGCACTTGTATCGCCTGGATTTTCAGTAGATCTGTTACAAAATTTGCTGGTAGTGAAGTATTAATGTTCTTTCACGAGTTTCTAGCGCCAAAATGTAGTTTCATATTTTCTGCTACTATACCCAATATGATCTTAACCATCAAAACACACCACACACACATAAAAGAAGATAAAAGAATATGAAAGTAAAGGATACATAGATCTTCTACGTGGTTCGGTCAATGGTGACCTACATCCACGAGGGTTTCACTATAATATGTGGCTTTACATAATCTCCATTTGAGAGGCTTTCATGGATCTCTAAGGAAGAAGAAGGAGGATAGCCTTAGATAGAGACCATCCAAAGATCCCTCCTAACATATTTCTCTTTTTCTCTTATAGGGTAGGTGGTTACATCAATTACAAATACACCCCTAGGGATGACTAGATAGGATAAGACTAAGTGGTTGGGTATACATTGTGTATATGGTTGTATTTTAGTAGGATACTTTGGCTCCTAATCTTGCGCCACGTAGCGAGCTCATCAAATGAAAAAGCGGGGGTCTAACAACACCACCCAATATTTCGTTTGGCAATCTGATAGACAAACTCCAATATACTTTCAAGAGAATCAACTAGACAGTTAGACTCAATCTATCAAAAGTATATCAAAGAATTTTATATCTCTATCTCTTGATTCAATCCGCAATCAGCAAATAGGGATTTGCGATCCCGATTGAATATAAGAGGTTTAACTTGAACGGTACCAAAGACCAATGTTCAAGTGTCAATCAATTCACTCAACAACCCTAAGGCCGGATACAATAACTTCTTGATCTTAACGTACAACCTGTGATATTTCTATTATATAAATAAAATATAATGCTGAAAAGAAATAACACAGACATCAGAATTTTGTTAACGAGGAAACCGCAAATGCAGAAAAACCCCGGGACCTAGTCCAGAATAAACACACACTGATAATAAGTTGTTACACCAAATTCCTACTACCTATTCAGGCTAGATGTAATACCTTCTTCAGCACTTGTAGAACTCCTAGCAGAATACTGATTCTCTTTAGGAACTCTTTACACAAATCTTCTAGCAGAACCCAAAGTTCTCTTTAGAAGATACACCACAACAATCGATACGATTTGATATTTTGTTTGCACAAAACACCATTTTGATTTCCCTTTAGATGTGAATCAAGGTTTTGGAAATCTTTTGTTTATTTTGATAAAAACAATTACTAGGTAAAAGTAATATCAAAACAAACTTGTAGATTAGGGTTTTAACTTACAATCAGTATGCGTACACACAAGGAGTCCGAGAACCTGATTTCCGTAAGTAAACTTGGGTGATTCCAAAGATCAATTTCCAAGTTAAGAAAACCATAATAAATCTACCACAAGAACAACTAGAATAAATCTAGAGATATCTTGTTTAAAACTTCTCAAGGATGTTTACGAGATGCCTCAAAAGAAGTTTTTCTTTCTAGTCTTCCGATTTCGACTAACAAGTGTTGGTATACGATCGGAAACTGAAATCTATCAAAACCTAGGGTTTATGATCAACAACTCTTGAATGGTTTTATATCAGAAGAGAAAACCTTGGAATAGACAAGAGGTGAAAAACCTAGATTACAAGTTGTATGATCAATCACGAAGATTAAATCCAACGTGTAAACTCACGAACTCCTTATTTATAATGAACAATAGCTTGGAAGCTAAGTAAAGTTATTTTCCTTTTATAAGACTCTCCTAAATATGGGAGTCTTTCCTAAGTTAAAACTCTTGCCAAAATAATTAAATAAATAACTTATTTAGCAAAAATTATATTTATGCGAATAAATCACATTTTAACTTAGGCAGGAATCACAAACACTTTAATATGGTAATCAAAAGTGTTTGGACCAATAGATGACTTGCCTAGATAAGGAAACATTACCAACTTGACCAAAAATCCCTTTTAGTCACGTATTGGGCCCAAGTTCGCGGACCACTCCAAAGCCCATGAAATGTTTCCTACTAATGAACTTAAATCACTCATAACTTTGTCGTTATAACTCGGAATTGAGTGATTCTTGGCTCATTGGATTCGCAAGCTCATTCACTATAACATAAGATCCTTTATAGGGACAAAGGTTATTATCACCAAGGACATGAATCAAATAACCTCAAGTATATATACATAAATGTACATTTACCGTCATAGGAATTGTTCCATAGAGTGAGCATTTATCTCGATAGATTAGAAAGGTAGAATTGAACAAGAATCCAATTGAAATCAATCACATACCTTTGTTGATGAAGTACTTGTTGATATCTTCTTGTAGTCTTCAATCTTCATCCTTTAAGGATAGCTTCGATTCAACTTCTTAGACCTAAACTAGTCCGAAACTATCTTTAGTATGCTAAATCAAGAATGCATTTTGGCAACTAAAATTGACAACTAACTTGAAATACCAACGCTAGTGGGTTCAACCGAGCAGTGCTCTAACATTACACAAATGAAATGTACCTTATTTTAGGTTTGAGTAACCGTTCCTAAACGTGTACACTAGGTTGGCTCAAAAGTAGTTAACCAAGGTTAGCCATATGAACACTCTCATATCAACCTTATTCATCTTAACCACAACTAGTTTAAATGACTCAAATGAAATCATCGAAGTATACAAGAACACAATTGAAGCAAAATCGGTTTGATTCACTCGAATCAATTCATGAACATTATAGCGACTGTTTGCATATAATGCATTCCTTATTATTTAAATGTATTACTTCATGAACAAACCGATTTTAGAACTTTAACCACTCAAGTATGCAAACGGGTACGCATACTTAAAGTAGCCGGACTGATTTTGGGTTCGCCAGTATGCAAACGGGTACGCATACTTCCAAACACAGCAGAAATTCCGGACCGAAACCCTTCGCCAGTACGCGTACGGGTATGTGTACTTAGGCTCCCGGAATTTCACAACTAACAGGTACGCATACGGGTATGCATACTATAGTCCGGTCATGGATCACATATGTGCAAGCACGCAACCATGTTCATAATCCAATGATGATTAAGTGTTCCAAACTCTATTTCAATCATTGAAACATTCTTAGAGGATGACAATAGCTGTTTTCACGAACTATTAGCATCAAAGAAATTTTCAAGTTATTGAATCATAACGAAACATTCCAAGTCTACACCAAATGATTGTATCACACAAACCATGCAAGACGTAACTCGGTGATTTTCACATGATCATATTTTGACTTTCGTCAAGAATATAAGATGAACTTGGTTGAAGCGAAAGTTTACCAACACATATTTCGAGAAATATGTAAGCGAGTTAAACTCATCTCGAAATCTCAAATGTGTATAATCGAATATTATATACTAATATGACTTTTGTCTCAATATAAGAGATATAGTAGAAATAGACTTTCTAAGTGATAGATGAGTTTTAGTCTCCATATACCTTTTGTTGATGAAGTTCCACAAGCTCTCCTTAGTAGTTCTTCGTATTCTAATGATGAACGCGTGAAGTCAACTACACAATCTATCCTAGTCCGAGACATCACTATAAGTAGACTAGAAATCAAGACTTATAGTTTTGATCACTAACATTGAAAAACAAGCTTGAGATAGCAACGCTTGCGATTTTGACCAAGTAGTGCTCTAACAATCTTCCCCTTTGTCAATTTTAGTGATAAAACTATCAATACATATAGATTACAAAATAAATAAACTTTGTAGATTCTCATCCAAATGCTTGATCTCCTTGGTTCTTCAACGTTACTCGAAATCTTCGTCACTTTCAAGTATTCCAATGATTCTAAATGTGTTCAACTCAGCATCATAGTTGTTGAAGATCCATAGCTATAACAATGAGAAAATAATTGCTTTTAATCATTGTTATAAAGTTTCATAGTATTATTACACAACATCAAAGTCCAATTGCATTACAACTTTGACAACAATACTATGGTGATATGTATCACTCCCCCTTAGTCAATACTTCATCTCACAATGAAAACCACTCCCCCTTACATAATGATCATTAACCATATGTATTTGTAGTGTGAACTACACATTAATTCTCCCCATTTTTGTCAATATAAATTGGCAAAGGTACGAAAACTAGTGGGATCCTCATGAAATTTTCAGGGAGATACTTCATGACCAAAAGAGAACAACATATCAACTTGTTTCGATGATTTCACACAGTCGAAATTTAGTGTATTCATCAAGGAGTTTATAAAGATATAAGAAAACTCCTACAATATTCCACAGCCGCACTCCCCACAAAGATTTGGCAATTAAGCAAAATTTCAATTAAGAACTCTCCCCCATAAAATGTCATTCCCGAAAGAACAACAAGAGCGACCTTACTTTTTACAAGAAAAAAAAGGATTTCTTTGGACATTAACAAATTACATGGAACATAAATTTGTATCCAAAAATCTCAATTGTATTAACCACAAGGAAAATGATCAATTCAAATGGCCATGCTCAATATAAGAGAATTTACGGAGCAACACAGTACATACACAAAGATGTGGATCAGGGAAAGAAAAATAATGCAGAATAATCAAAGGTTCATTCTATTTTTCATCACTATTTGCACAATGACATATAATAGACTTAATCTTTGTAAACAAAAGTTCATCCTATCTTCCATCAATATTTTCATAATGACATAATAAACTTAACTTTTGTAGTCAAAAGTTCATTCTATCTTTTATCAATATTTTCATACCGACATATAATAGAGTTAACTTTTGAGCAAATATGGGACAGTCAAGGTTCACGAACGTAAACAACATATCCCATAACAATTTGCAATATATAAAACCATAAAGATTATTACTGCAAAAAATCATCTTCCAAATAACTCAGAATTTAAATAAATAAATATAAAACCATTGCAACATGAAAACGTTGGCAATAGCTATGTGTACTCACAATAATGGCTATTCCAAACCCTAGTTATCCTTCTTAAAAACACAAGAATAAATTCTCATAAGAAGTTTCCTAGACATTCATACCTCTGAAAAATTATTTATCGTCACCGAACTCCTTGTCGTCAACAGCCATGGGAACATAGGGTTCATGAAGAAAGGAGTTAATTGCAAAAAACCTTCTAGACTGATGTCGTACCAAGGCTTTCTGAATTTCAAGAGTTCTCAACACAATATATTTTATTTGCTAAACCTCCTTCCTTGTTTCCTTCAACTCTTCAAGAACACCAGAAAACTTCTGAGAATTTGAAAGAACAGCTCTTGGCTTCCTCACATTCCTTCTTTTTCTTTTCAAAGTTGGAGGTAACAGAGATTTATCTTTTTCCTTCATGATTGATGACTTATCAATCATATTAACATCTTTTCCATCAGAAGACATAATGCTTGGAGTATACATACGTACAGAACTGTGAGAGGAAATCACAGGATAATCTCAACAAGCAGTCTTATGATAAAAATAGTTTCAAGAGGACAAAAAAGGAATGTTGGGTTACAGAACCTTTAAACACACAAGTTCACGCACGCACAACTCTCAACCTTAAAGAATGTAGAATTGTCGAAAATAACCCTCTTTTGTTTACTAACCAGGGAAGTCCCTTCCAATATCAATTAGATATGAAAACTGGGAGAATTCCAAATTGGCAAAGACTCAGAAATACTCAAAAAAAGAAAAACAAACTAAAGAAATTCTCTTTTTCCAAAGCCTGAGGTGTGCACTTTTCTCTCTCGTGGTCTAGTATTTTTTTTGAAACTAACTTCTTCGAAGATGAGATGAGATTACATACCTCAGGTGATTTTTGAACAAGTTTGAGCTTGTTTGCTAATCGATTTGCTCTTCGTTGAAGTTTGTTGACGTATCTTATTCTGTGTTTTTACTTGAAACACTTTGAGAGTTCATGACATTTGAGAGAGCAATAAGAACATGTCAACAAGGAAGATGGTTCAGACGCCAGAGATATGCAAGCAGCTAGGCACATAGTGAAACCTGAAAAATCAGACAGAGAGCTTCCAGCAGAAAATGATAAATCAATTTTTTCTTCCAGAACGGTTGAGGTTTCTTCTGAAAGAACATCAAGATTGATGTATGTATTGCTACAATTATCAAAATCAATATTTTCACAAAGAAGTGCAACACTTGATTTTTCGTCCTCATTAGAATTATAGTGATCAAACATTTCATCAAGAGTTGCAGCAAGACCTTTGTTCCCAATGTATTTTCTGCGATTCGGACACTCATTTGCAAAATGAACAAATCCTTTACACCTAAAGCACCGTGGCATATCTTAATCATCAGTTTCGTCAATATCCCTGTTTTTAGGAGGAACACGATTATGAGGTTTAATTGATGACTTAGGTTTATCTCTGGAGAACCGTTTACTTCTCTTCAACAGAAGATCTCTAAACTGTCTTGTGATCAAAGAGACTGACTTGTCAAGATCTTCATCTGATGAATCAGCCTCAGAAAGATCATCTTCAGAGATGCAAACACTTTCACTTTTGTCAAGTAATTTAGTGTTTTTTTGTGCTTTGAAGGAAACATCCTTTCCGGATTTGGATGTATGCTCATGATCAAAGATGTTTAACTTCCCAACCAGAGTTGCAAGGTTATTTCCCTCAACGATGGCATGCTTCTTAGAATCGTATCTGGATGGCAACGATCTGAGAATTTTCATCACAATGTCCTTTTCAGGAATAGTCTTACCCAAGGCAAAATATGCATTAACAATTTCAGACACTTTCTGGTTAAACTCATCAAATGAATCTTTATCTGTCATACGAAGGTTTTCCCAATCAGAATTTAGGTTTTGTAGCCTAGATTCTTTTTCACAGGTATTCCCTTCAAATACGGTTTCTAAGATATCCCAAGCATCTTTAGACTTTGTGCAGGTAGTCACATGATCCTGGAGCTCTGGGGTAATAGCATGGATGATGGCATTTAATCCGTCAGAATTTTGCTTTGCAGCAAGAATCTCGGCAACATCATATTTACCAATATCCTTTGGAACCGTTACATCCCCTTCTGTAACTTCCGGAGGATCATAGCCATTAACAACATAAACCCATGATTGAAAATCACGCGCTTGAAGAAGGCACGCATAGCAATTTTCCACCATAAGTAATTTGAGTCATCGAAGACTGGTGGTAAGTTTATAGAGATAACACTTCTGTCCATATTCAGATCGCTACAAACACAGACTTATGAGGTCTTAAATGTGTTTACCTGCTCTGATACCAATTGAAAAAGCGGGGGCCTAACAACCACACCCAATATTTCGTTCGGCAATCTGAATAGACAAGCTCTAATATATTTTCAAGAGAATCAACTAGACAGTCAGACTCAATCTATAGAAAAGTATATCAAAGAGTTATATCTCAATTTCTCAAGTCAATCTGCAATCAAACAAATAGGAATTTGCGATCCCGATTGAGTAAGAGAAATAACTTGGACGATATCACAAACCAATATCCCAGTGTCAATCAATTCAATCAACAAACCAAAGGTCGGATTCAAGAACTGATTGAACTTAACGCACAACCTGTGATATTTCTATTATATAACAAAATATAATGCGGAAAAGAAATAACACAGACACCAGAAATTTTGTTACGAGGAAACTGCAAATGCAGAAATACCCCGGTACCTAGTCCAACTTTAAACACCACACTGTATTAAGACGCTACAGACACTAGCCTACTACCAATGAACTTCGGATTGGAATGTAGTTGATCCCTAATCAATCTCACACTGATCAAGGTATAGTTGCGCTCCTTACGTCTCTGAACCCCGACAGGATTTTACGCACTTGATTCCCTTAGCTAATCTCACCCACAACCAAGAGTTGCTATGACCCAAAGTCGAAGACTTGATAAACAAATTTGTCTCACACAGAAAAGTCTATTGGAATAGATAAATCTGTCTCCCACAGAAATACCTATGAGTTTTGTTCCATCTTTTGATAAATCAAGGTGCACAGGAACCAATTGATAAACCAGACTTATATTCCCGAAGAACAACCTAGTATTATCAATCACCTCACAATAATCTTAATCGTATGGAAGCGAAACAAGATATTGTGGAATCAAAAACGATGAGACGAAGATGTTTGTGACTAATTTTAATCTTACCTATCAGAGATAAATCTCAAGCAAATATTAGCAAAGATAATACTCAATCATGATAGTAAAAGTAAGAACAGAACATGTAACTATAGTGAAAATAGTTGGGTCTGGCTTCACAATCCCAATGAAGTCTTCAAGTCGTTAATCTACAAGGTTTCGTAAAACATCTAAGGTGTGGGGATTAGGTTTCCCAGTTGTTAGAGTTATCCCTTATATAGTTTTCAAATCAGGGTTTGCAGTCTAAGTTACCTTGGTAACAAAGCTTTCAATATTCACCGTTAGATGAAAACCTTATTAAATTTAAATTCAGATCGAACTTAGCTTGTTATACGCAAATGAAATGTACCTTCATTTAGGTTTGAGTATCCGTACCTAAACGTGTAAACTAGGTTGGCTCAACATTAGTTAGCCAAAGTTAGCTATATGAACACTCTCATATCAACCTTATTCATCTTAACAATAACTAGTTCAAATGACTCAAATGAAACTAGTTAAAGAGTTGTTCAATTGCTATATTCTCATAGAAGCATACAAAAACACAATTGAAGCAAAATAGGTTTGATTCACTCGAATCAATTCATGAACATTATAGCCACAGTTTGCATATAATGCATTCCTTATTATTTAAATGTATTAGTTCATGAACAAACCGATTTTAGAACTTTAACCACTCAAGTATGAAAACGGGTACGCATACTTAAAGTAACCGGACTGAGTTTGGGTTCTCCAGTATGCAAACGGGTACGCATACTTCCAAACACAGTAAAAATTCCCGGACCCAAAACCTTCGCCAGTACGCGTACGGGTATGTGTACTTAGGCTCCCGGAATTTCACAACTAACAGGTACGCATGCGGGTATGCATACTATAGTCCGGTCATGGATCACATATATGCAAGCACGCATACTATGTTCATAATCCAATGATGATTAAGTGTTCTAAACTCTATTTCAGTCATTGAAACATTCTTAGAGGATGACAATAGATGTTTTCACGAACTATTAGCATCAAAGCAATTTTCAAGTTATTGAAATAATCATAACGAAACATTCCAAGTCTACACCAAATGATTGTATCACACAAACCATGTAAGATGTTACTCGACGATTTTCACATGATCATCTTTTGACTTTCGTCAAAAATATAAGATGAACTTGGTTGAAGCGAAAGCTTACCAACACATATTTCGAGAAATATGTAAGCGATTTAAACTCAACTCGAAATCTCAAATGTGTATAATCGAATACTATATAGTAATACGACTCTTGTCTCAATATAGGAGATAGAGTAGAAATAGACTTTCCAAATGATAGATGAGTTTTAGTCTCCACATTCCTTTTGTTGATGAAGTTCCACAAGCTCTCCTTAGTAGTTCTTCGTCTTCTAATGATGAACTCCGTGAATTCTAATTCTCAACTACACAATCTATCCTAGTCCGAGACATCACTATAAGTAGACTAGAAATCAAGACTTATAGTTTTGATCACTAACATTGACAAACAAGCTTGAGATAACAACGCTTGCGAGTTTGACCGAGCAATGTTCTAACAGTTGGGGCACAAGAATACGCACTTGGATTCATATTGATTCTTCAGGCGTCAAGAGCATTGTATTTCCATCCACAGGTGACAGGTGACTGAAATAAGTATAATGTCGGAGTTACAAATATGAAAAGAACAGTGGTATCTACTTTTTATACCATGCTACTACTGAAATTAAGCAAGAGTCTTGACCCATAAATTAGAAAATTAAAATTTTGAAGGGTTCATTTTACATCGACGTATCAAAGATATAACTATGAAGTATATCTTGACCTATATTGATTTTATATTATTCTTTTACTTGTTTGCATCATCGACTTCCCATAGATTTACTATAGTTAGAAACCTGAACTTGCTAGACTTATGCACAAAAAATCAAATCTCATATATAAGACAAAATATTACTTGTGTGCATATATCTTAGTGTAATAGAATGCAAGCATACGTTTTAGACTCAACTCTCACTCTTGCATGTATCAAAAAAAAAGAGGCTCACTCTTACAAGTCCTACGACTACTAACATCTTATATACTTACAGTAGTCATCGATAGATCAACTTGGACTACTCCAAATAAAATTATCTAGTATTTCCTAACGGATTGTCAGATGACCTTCCATAAGCTGATTAACTAAGCAATACAATTTCTCTTGTATTTCCAATCTTTGTACAATATATTGACTGATTAGTTAGCATATCTACAAATGCTCGCTTTACCAGTATTATGTCATAATCAATTACTACATGCTTAAAATTCAGTTACCCCAAATTGCGCACGACATCTTAATAATAAATACATTTTATGCAAATTAAAATTGAATATCGATTGTTATCAGACAAGAAAAACAACAAACTTACCAGAAGAAATAGCTTTCAAATCCATCTTCCACCCTCTCTCAAATTCTAGTTGAAATTCTATTAACTTGTCCCTAGTCCTAGAGTTTATTCAACAATAATAAACCAAGAAAATCATAAAATTAAGAATCAAGCAGAATCTAAGTGGAAAATGAGAAGAATTACTGAAATCCGCAACTGAGAGAATCAGTAGTTTAGACAAATTGTTGAAATTCCTCCCCTGTTTGAGTTCTGATCTTCGAATTATATTCCCTGATGGAGTATAAGAATCTACTCAATACCGAAACTCGCATACAACAATAAAAATCCACCATCAGACATACATATAACCATAATTTTTTTCCCCGCCACCCATCATCTTACTTGTGATTTACAAATATACCAGCTCAGCTTGTTGCTAGACTCCTAATCAGTTTCTTGTAAATTTCTTTCATTGTTAATCAAAATCCTCTTCTTAAAATTAAGTATTAATTATAATAAATCCCCAAAATTTGAAACCCTAATTTTAAAAATTTAAGTTACATTTGGATTAACTGTTGATTATAAACCAAACACTCAATATCAACATATTTTGAAGCCCTAATTTTATAAATGTAAGCTTATATTAGTATTTCTTCCCAGGATAAAACTTTTATAAAACAGTGTGTAATATCAAGTATTAGTTGGAGAATTCATATAAACGAAATATGAACTCTGATAAAAGATTGTACCTTTTTTTATAAATAGAATGAGACGATGAGCTTCTTCTTCAGCTTGTTTCCTCCCAGAGAGTTCAAGTTTTAGAATGAAGAGGGTATCAAGTACACCACAATCTTTTGGATATCAATCTATAAGTCTGATTTCTTGCGTGATCTAATATACACAGAGACAATCAAGAGGATAGCAAACCACAAGTTATACACTAGATATATGATTTTAGTTCGAAACCAAACACAAGTATAGGGATCAACCCAAATGTTGGATTAACGTATAAATTATTCACTTTTAATTATAACCAAAACAATAATTATAATTTCGGAACGTAAAAGCAAAGACACAAAAAGATTTTGTTAGTGAGGAAATCGCAAATGTAGAAAACACCAGGACCTAGTTCAGAATACTCTCAGAATTAAGCCGCTACACAAAGAACACTACCGTCTTCGTATAGTTGAGACCAATTAAACCACTCCTAGTTACCTAGTTCTCTCAGTATCCATGTTCCATAAGATAAAGTCCTCTATCTTTAGTTGCTTCGGCCGTTATGAAGACTTCAAGCATGCAACTTATTTTGATCGTCTTCCGAACAATAAATGACTAACCTCTTTGGTAACTACTCTTCTTATCTCAAGAAGCTAATCAGAGATATTATAGTTGAGTTCACAAAGGATCTTCTGTTTAATCTAATAAACTTCTTTGTTAGGTTAGACATACCAAGATCTAGATTAACAAGTTAATCAGATCTTGGTATACAAACTATCAGATTCAGATACTGAAGAATACCACCAAATGATAATTTGCCGACCTAATATGACTAGAAATAAGAAGTCTATCAAAGATAAACCAGATCTAATCAGATCCCAGCCGATCAAGTATGTGCACGAAGCAAATCACAAAGATACAAAACCAATAAGAAATCTTCTCATCTTCAAATCTGAAATCTTCTTCTGTACCTGCACAACCTAACTTGATTCCAACTTATGATCGATCACACATAGAACAGAGTCTATTAACAATGGATGATCACAATTCAACGTCAGATCTATAGACAGATATGAACTACTGCTAATCTTTTGATCTAGTTCGAGTGACCTTATGTCAGAAGAGAGGGCTCTCAAAAATAATCAAACTAGGTGCAATCAAGAGTTAACAACCGTTGGTCAATCAAATCAATAATGGAAAACTAAAATAACAACGAAATTCTAGTTTCCTATCAACGTTACTAGTAGTGCATCTTGATCCCAAATAAGTCTTTAAACTAGAGGACGCAAGAGATTTCGCCTAATTAGGTTATTCTCCTATCCAACATAGTATTACGAATAATACTAATAGTTGGGACAAAAGTGATTACAAAGATGAAGTGCCTGCCTCAGGATAAGTTTGTAAGAAGAACAAACTTCACTATATATAGATCAAGGTAGCTTGGGCACCAAGGAATTTCCATAACCGAAACTATTCTCAAGATATGCAATAAAACACCTAAATTCGATTTTGTCTAATTCCAACCAATATCCAATTGTATAACTGAAATCCCTCATGGATACAACTCAATATTAGCTAGCATATAAGATATTTAACTAATATATCTTCCAGAGCTATGTTATGCTTGCTGGAAAATAAAACATATACATTCGAAAATCTCAACAAAAATATTCTCAAACATTTCGGTTTAGGATCTCACCTTGAGTATCAAGGAATATCTTCGAATAATAAAATATAAGATTTATGCACGTATTCAAATTACTCATTATGTCGACATCTTGAACTTTCCTATGTAGCAAACCCAATTTCCAAAATCACATAAACCCTAAAGTGTATGTGACTATAGGAATCATTTTTGTATGTGGGATCAGTTCTACCATGACTCCCAATGTAGGTAGGGATCATTTCCACCTTGATTCCCATATAGGTTATGATCGGTACTACCTTGACTCCCAACATAGGTAAGGATCAGTACGACCTTGACTCCCAACATAGGTAAGGATCGGTTCCCCCATGATTCCCAAACATAAGTAGGGATCAGTCCTTCTTTAGATCTTCAATGAAAACCGGACCACCAATCGTAATGATATCTTTCAACTACGAAACAAATTCGTAAATATACTTCTTTAAACTCATGTAATCAAACATAGTTTTCTAGGCATGAAATCAATCCTAAGTTCATTACAACTAGTGACAAGTTACAAAGATTATGTCTATGTCGCAATTACGAAGTTTAAAAGATAAGCATTATACTTCGTAAATCAATATACCTAAGTTTTAAAACTACTTGTATATTCTTCCTTGACACTTTGATCATAATAAGATGATCAAGTCTCCATAGCTTCATGTATATAAGTTTGCATGTTATGTTTTCAATCTAAAAGAATTGAAAGTAACGATATAGAAATGGAAAAAAGCCAAGTCTTGTATTACTAACCTTAAGTAGAAGGACGATGTCTTCGCTGATATTGAATCGTCTTCATAATCTTCAAGTCTTCAGAGTAATACTTGTATGTATCAACATTTCTAGACTTCCTAGTTTAACCTAACAAAGTTGATTCTAGTAGTTCTAATAAAACGACTCTTGAGTTTTGATACTAGAATATGGCAACCAACCTTGACACACCAACGCTTGGCGGGTTCAACTGAACAATGCTCTAACAATAAAAGGGTACCGCCGCAACAGAAGATTGAAGAAGGAGGAAACTCAGGAAACAAAAAAAATGGGGAATAAAATTAAAATAAAATACGTCAAAGAAGAAAGAGAAACACCAGAAAATTGAATAGTCAAGCCACGTCACCGGTGGGATTGACCATGGAATTTGGGGTGGGCTGTAAAGAATTATCATAAATCTTCATACTAATTTTAGTTACATTACTGACCGTATAACAAAAAATATATTAAATATATTTGTTTCTTTTAAAGGAACGAATATTAGGAAAGATATTAAACAATTTTTTTTTAATATACGGAGATACTTGTTAAGATTTTGGATTGGTTTATATTAAATAGAGGTAGACAATTATTTTAGATTTTTGTTAAAGGGAGAGCAAAAAGAGATATGAGGAAAGAAAAAATCGTTGTTGACTCGTTAACTAGGACCAGTTCTATATATTTTTCTGACTCAGACTAAAACACCCTCGTTAAACCACACGAATATTTCTCACACTCACAGAATCAAAGTCTTAACCCATCAAAATCCCTTTCTTTCTTCTTCTTTATCTTAGAAAGTTCAAACCCTAGAAGTTAACAACCAAATTAAATTAGTCAGACTCACTAGTAATTGGAAAATGTTCGAGAATAATGGAATTTGTTGATGTATATGCAAACTAAATGTAGGGAAACGAAACCCATCGATGATCAGACCTAAAAGCTTGGTTTGTTCTCATCAGCAAACATAAGAACACTATTTCACGAATCATGTCAATATATGTGAACAAGAAATATTATCCATGTTCACGTTGATTTATTAAAACGTGAAATCATTTTATTTGTTCAAGCTCTCGGAGAAGAAATATATGTGGAAGTTAAGGTTTAATGGGTTATTTGGATTTTCCCCATATTTTGATTTTTTTAAAGGTTTCATGGTCGTGGCGTTCTTCAAGTTTCAGAAGAACAAAAAAGTAGCAGAAGCCAGTTCGATCGTGTGTGGGTTGGTTACACTAAATCCTACGGTGTTTCAAAAACTATGAGAGGATCGTATGTATTCTTACTAAGGGTAGTTCTGTTCGAGTCGGATAAGTATAAAAATCTAGTCCTAGTTAGCTAGTTAATAACGATTCTTGCTCTCTTCAGATCTCTTTTTGCTCTCCCTTTAACACAAATCTTATTTTAAAACAAACCAAAATAAAAATAGAGATAGCTAAAACAGATGAAGGGAATAATATTTATAGCGGTGTTTATACTTGTATGTAAATCATTATGGTGTGTGATTATAGAGTTCACAATTTCGAGGAATTTATAATCCTATGAGATTATAAATCCCGAAATTCATGCAAATCCTTCGTGTATCTGGCGATTTAGTTAAAATTCATAAGATTCATAGAACTCCCTTGCTTTAAATTCATGTACTGTGTGACATTACCCTCAGAATTTTAAAATTGTACATATGACATTTTAGGGTTAAAAAAGTGGGTCCATAAATCTCTTGGCAAGTTTTCCAGCAAAACTTAGGTTGGAAGGGTCAGACTCCATATGAAGGATTTGCTGGAAAATTGATTCCCGTAAAAACCGTGATTCCAAGAGATTGGAGCAACCAAATATACCGAGGGAAACATAATCCCACAGATCCCTGAATCCGTAAATCCCCAACTTAAAATTCTGCATCCAAATCCCACCTTTATAGCAAAATTTCAAACTGATTTTTTTTTGTTGGAAATTTGACTAACACTCCTATACCACGCTTGGATTGTTTTTTTTCATCAAAAGCACTTTGTAACAAACTTGTAACAACTTTTTGAAGAAAATAAAAGAATGTTTGGTAAATATTTTTTCAAAGTACTTTTCTCCCAAAACACGTTCATTTTGAGCGCGCACAAGATATAGCAAAGATGATTAGAGG
Source organism: Papaver somniferum (assembly GCF_003573695.1). Taxonomy (NCBI): domain Eukaryota; kingdom Viridiplantae; phylum Streptophyta; class Magnoliopsida; order Ranunculales; family Papaveraceae; genus Papaver; species Papaver somniferum. Next base: position 74,679,932 of record NC_039360.1, read on the forward strand.
CGAAGTTTATGAGTTTAGTGGCAGGCGGTAGGACAAATTTTTACCTATCAAAAAAAAAGTACTTTCATTTTGAGCAAATTTTAACAGCTAACTTAGCAAAAAAAAAAAGTTCATTTTGACCAAATTTTATAAGCTACAGAGTTTATTTGTTTCGTAGCACTTTGTATATTATGGTTTACCAAATGTTTGGCCATTTTATTTCAAAAACACAACACAACACAGACTCACAACAATACTAAACTCGGTCGCCTCATATCAATAGACAATGCCTCGTATTAGGATCAGACGACAGTTTCTAAAAAAAATAATTGCAAAAAGTCGGTACCCCCAAGGGAATTCTCCCTTTAGCAGCGAACCACAAAAAAGGTTGTTACTTAAAAGTGAGGTTGGTATTTAGTAAATAACAAGGTTTCGAGAATCAAAATCCTAGTTATGGAGTTTTATATAAATACCGATACAGTGAATGGAAATTCTCATTCTTTGTTTATTTTGAATTCAATGGATAGCAGCAGCAGCACTTACTTCTCAGATCTTCCTCAAAACCAAATTCTGAACAAGAGAAGAGATTGAAGAAAAATATGGTTGACGACGAAAATCAGCAAAATATCGAGATTCTCCCGGAAGAAATTGTGTTGGAGTTCCTCTACAGGGTTCCAGTTAAGCCTCTATTGAGATCCGGTCTCGTCTGCAAGCACTGGTACAATTCTATCAATAAAGATCCAACCTTTACATCTTCTCATTTTATTGAGTACTCCAGAAACATCCCCATCTCATCCTTCATTTTCTCAACAGAAACAAAAACAATACTAATAATCATAGTAATAGTAAAAAAGTAGAATATTTCCATAGCTTCTTCGATTTAGACAAAGATAAGACTAATAATCAATCTGTTAATATTGTTGATTGGAATCAAAATTTAGTCACTGATATCAAATCTAAAGTGGATTTAGTTGGTTATTGCAATGGTTTGATTTGTCTTTCTGAAAGATGTCCTGTAATTAGTAAAGTTTGGATATGGAATACTGCTAGGAACGAATCGGTACTCATATTTCCTCCGGTCAATGACAGTGACTCCGGGGCTTATGGTGTCATAAATTATGGATTTGGTTTTGATTCTATAACAAAGGAATAAAAGGTTGTATACATTATTTACTCGGCGACAGTTCGTTCCTTTAAGTGCCTTGTTCTTACATTAGGACGGGGAACTATCTCGTGGAGTGAGGTCGTGGCTCCAGAGGTTGTGGTATCTAGGTGCTTTAAATCAGCTGTATATACTTCTCATAACGGAGCATCAACTCTTTCTTGGAGGACAGCTGATATTAACGTGCTGCTCTCTTTTGACCTCCATGACGAAACATTTAATGTAATTCGAGTCCCAGTAGAATGTGAAAGCAATAAAGATGAGTATCCATTAGTTGAGCTTGTGGAAGTCGGGGGATTTTTAGGTCTGCTCCGTTTAGAAAGCTTAATACCGAGGGGTGATAATAGTAGTTGTACTGGCAATCGTTATCATCCTTTACATGAAGAAAGTAATACTTGGAAAATGGTCCATTTGTATATATTACAAGACAAAGTCAACCAAGTGTGGAGTAAGCAGCAGAAGTTTGATCTTACTCCATATTCTCTTCCCTGCAGTATGAACTCTCGTTTTGCTAGTTTCTCTGATCAGATTTTACTCTTTTGGGTAGACGGCAAGGGTTTTCAGCTTTTCAATCTACACAAGAAACATCTTAAGGTGGTCACTGCGCATGTTTCAGTAAATAATCAGGGCCCTGAATCAGTTTCTTCTCAAGATTTTCGGCTAACCTATCATGTTGAGAACCTATGTTCTTTGCAATCCTTATTGCCTCAATCAGCATACAGATCAGACTCAACTTGTATACATCAAATTTTAAAGCAACATTACAGTGTTGTTCGAAGAAAACTGCCAAAGACAGTGGGAGGGTACCTAACTTTGTATGGTCGAGCACCAAGCAACATGTACTATATCTTTGAGTAGGTTTTCTTACGGTCTAGTTGTTTATTATTTATTCTGTCAAGATTCACTTCTCTATTTCTGCTTGATCTCTGATGTCAATGCTCTTATGTTTGAACCTGGTATCCAATGACATACAAGATGATAGTCCAGCCATTTGACCGTGATCTCATTATTTTATCAGTACCATATGCATCTTTCTTTTTTGTTCTCTAAGTCTTCAGTTTGGATGGTACTACAGCCTACATGTCACTGGTTGATTCATCTTGCACCTGATAACGTTGTAACACATGAAGCAAGATATTATTATTAATTTGAAAGAAAACTTCTTTTTAGAGGTAGTTGTTAGATATTACATGGTTCCGTTGCATATAGTTAGGGGTTAAAGATGATTTGGTGGTAAAAGAGGATATTAGATTTACACGGGAAAAGGCTGTGATAAAAGAAAAGGAGAGAGGAAACTCTATTCATGGCAATAGTCGGCATCCTTATCTGACTTAGTACTTTGTGAGTCAGACATGAGGAGGCTGACTAGATTTGCATTTACATATTAGCACAAGACGTATTGGAGGTGCTGGTTTTTCATATTATTCAAGAGAAGCGGACGAGTTCAGCAGCAGTCAGGCTGAAAAGTGAGGGTCCTCGGGTACTAAATATGAAGATGATGCATGAGATACTGAAGGTTAGTTTCTTGATGATATGATTCATCTTTACTATTTCTGTCTTTCACTTAATTCCTCATCGTACAATTTAGCCAGGTTGTAGTTGTTGGTTTAGTAGTTGTCGTCTTGTAGTTAGTAATAGTATTACCAGTTAGTGAATTCATTGGTAGTGATAGTGTATTGCTAAAAAGCGGCTAGTGAAAGTTTTTTTTACCTTGATAGACAGATAAATGAATGTTTCCATCTAAATACTACTTGGATTTTGTATTTGTTTGTAAGGGAATAAATATTGTGTCTTGATGTTCAACCCCTCAGATTTGTTGGTTTGGCCATCCATTTTTGCCTTTTGTTCATCCCGTAGTGGGATCGAAGTCAACCAATCTTGGATTTGTTCATCCCATAGGACTTGCCCCTATGAAACTATATTTGTTCTTGGTGTTGCCCTTCTGTTGATCTTGCTAAATCTTAATTTTTATTTGCTTATGCTTCTCGTGATCTGATTTCGATTTGAATCTTGCAGGTGTAAGTAGATATGGAGGACAGAACTATAGTCTCGAAGACGGAAAGGAAGGAAATCATCGTCTGAGCTAGAGCAAGAGTGATTGTACAGCAAAGGAAAGAACAAAAATTTCTTGCAGACTCCTGCGGATCCTTGATCAAGAGCCGAGAGATTTGGATAACAAGGAAGGAATATGAACTTCTTGCAAGCTATGAACAAGAGGCTGCCCTGAAAAGTTGGGTAACATTCGAGATTTTTGAGTCATATAATTTTTAAAACGTAAACAATCTTTGTGCATTAGACATTAGTACCACAAGTAATGATATGAGAGATAAGCAGACCCTGAGTGTTTTAAGATATTCTTGAATAATGATGCCAGTAGACTTGAATATACACGTCAAGTTGCAAGACCAATCTTTAATGTTGTGAGTCTGGTTGCCCCCAGAAGATTTTGACGGTTGAGATTGTGCAACTTTTACTCCTCTTTGCCCGAATAAAACCGCTGAGAGAGTAAAACTTTTCAGTTTCTCAGCCATTCTTCTTGGAGAAAATACAGTAGTTACTGAAATTTCCCCCTGTCTAAAGAGATTTCCGTAAGATAGTTTTCTTTGAGAGTTCAAGGTATGGAAAAAGGTCAGAATTCCCAAGAGCGTGTACAAGGTGAACCACAGAAAAAAACCCGAGTCCAAGAATCCGTGGAACAAGTTAGTTTTTCTGTACTTCAAATTGGTGTTGAGTATAGTTTGATATTTAAAGTATGTGGTCAATTTGGAGATGCTTGGAGATTTGACAATTGAAATTTGTAGGTTGCTACTGCAATTGTATGTGAAGGTTTTTCTCGGTATAATGAGAATCAATTGCACTCTCTTCTTGGTGCAATGCATGAAAGAGCAGGTTTTGGAGTTGAAAGAGCAAGCACTGGAGGTGAAAGAGAGTGTTCTGAGGGAATGGTTGTGTATGCATCCACCAGAGTTGGGAGACCACCACAGAGGCTTGAAGAAAGCCGAATTGAGAATGGGGAGCTTGTGGGTGTTAAAGATGGATGGGTTCTGTTTGCTGTTCATCCCACGAAGGGCCGACGAGTGGTAAGGGAGGGAATTGTACTGGTGGATGATGAGAGGATCGTATGTGGTGGAACTCAGCAGGGATTCTTTGCTGCCCCTCTTCTTGACGCAGCTAAGGATCAAATTCGAATTAATGCTACTCGTCCTCCTAATCCTGACAAGATCTTTTTCCCAAATTTGTTCATGCTTGCACCCACCCTTAGGCAGATGGCTCAGGATGTGGTCGAAGTATCCCAGACTGGAATTGGAGAAGTTACATATCCACTTGAAGTTCCTAGAGACGAGTCTGTGATCCCTGGTGTTGATTCTAGAATTGTGGGACAAATATACAGATCTGCTAAAGCCAGTGCAATACGTGGAGAAGAGCCTCAACTTCCTGAATTTCCAACTGAAGATACATTGCCACCAGGAGCTGATGTAAGGGCTGTAGCACAGGTGTACAGAAATGTAATGGATCGAGCTATAAGGGATGCTGCCAGTACAATTGGAGAAGAAAAAGAGATCTAGCCAGGTAGTTTTCAAAATGTTGCACATAGTGAAATTAGTAGTAACAAACAGACATGAAGTTTCATTTTTTGTTTGAGACCAAGCTTCAAGAATGGGAATCAATGAAAGAATGGGTCTTAGAATTTGTTTAATTTTGGTTGAATCAAAATGTATATTATTACTTTTAATGCTTGAAATTAATGTGCAGTGCAGATCATCTATAGGAATAGAATTGAGATAGTCAGTGTAGATCCCCCATAAGGGCAAGCCCTGAGAGATAGCCAGGTTCAGATTATGATCAAGGATAGAAGTAAGAGCAGGACTAGTATACCTTGTGGTAAGAAAGCATAGGGAATTGAGTGAAAATAAAAACAAATGACTAGGATGGGAGAGATATATGATTAAAGGACTAAAGGAGATTAGAGTTAAAATCTTACCTTCAGGCAGAGCAGCCAAATTAGAGAAAAGATACATACCAGAATTCAAGCTAGCAGGTTTCCAGCAGATGCTCAAAGGGTCATAGAAGGCTGGATACCTCAGCCTCTGATTTTGAAAGAAGTAGTCCAATATTGAGCCTGATATTGAGATTGAGATGCCTAGCTTGAAGCTTTTGATTGGTAGTTTGAGGGAGCTTAAAATGTAGGTAAACTTCCCCAGATTGACAGAATGACATGAAGCTAGTTTAGTATGATAAAAGTACTCAAAGAGAAAGATTATCCCAGGGGGAGGGAAATTTTTAATTGAAAAGTAGATTGTGGTGATGTTTTCAGTAGCAAAAGATGATAAATCAGGTGAGGTTATATTGATTTGAGTGTTACTTCTTGAAAATGTGATTTGAATGACATGGGTGAGTTTTGTGATTTGAGTGAGATGAGAGAGTCTTTTAATTTGTGTGGTTTGAGTGATTCCTGTGATTTGTGTAATGCAATTGCAGTTGTAGTCGTGATTTCTGTGAGTAGTGTTCATAATTGAGTATTGAAATTAAGAGTAGAGACCATTAAACAGTTTAGAGATGGATACACCGTTGGGTATCAGGTTGCCGGCGGCGAGAACTAACCGTTGCAAGGGACGTTGAGAGAAAAAGACAGAAAGAAACCGGCCAGAACTAGCCGTTAGAGGGAAGAGGGAGGAAATTTCAGGAGAAGGGTGGTGAGGAGAGAGGGGAGAGCATTTTTCACTTCACTTCACAATACGAATTCTATCATTTTTGTTTGAATCATATAAATTTGTGTTTAGTCAGTAATTGAAGAGTAGAAAATCAACCATCATCAAGATTTAAAGATTTGATCAAACAGTCAAGCCTCTGATGATATCTTTCTTGGGGTCTAATTTTCTCACTCTCTCTGGCTACCAAAAAAGAGTAAAAGACCTGCTGTCTCACATTCTCATACCTTTTCTTCACATCCCATTCACCTGTTACCACCAAAGCCATTACCTCAGCCAGATAACTTGTAGCAATCCCAAACCTCCAGAAGCTGCTCCCAGGCATACACCCTTGTCATTCCTTGCCACAAATCTCAGTCCTGCATTTCCACGGTTACCCTTTGATGCTCCATCACAGCATATGAGAACTTGTCCTCTTACAGACAATTTGAAAAAACATTGTTTTACATCAGTCATGTGTGTTTTAATTCCTGTAACTCCAAAATGAAATAAAATTTGAAGGTCATACATATTCCCCCATTTGGAACCTTTAATTCTTATTCCACATTCCCTTGTGTAAGACAAAATTCTCTGTTTGAACTTTTCAAAGTTAGGCTCTTCACTCTCATATATCTTCTTATTTCTTGTATGCCAGAGTTCAACCATCATATTAAATGCACAGATATACCATATTTCTTGGATTGCACCACTTTTACTCTTAACAAATTTCAGGACATCCTCAAATGATGAAGGATTTAAAAAACAGAAGATTCCTCCCAGCCAATGCCAAATCTTTGTGCTAAAAGTCACTCCCATAATATATGCACCATTGTGCCCGGTGCGTTGCCACATGAATAACATTTTGAAACTGTCAGAAAACCTTTTTTCCTTATAATTTCCTCAAAATTAATTATTGTTCAGTCTTCTATCTCAGAGTGGCACAAGCTCCTCTCAAGATTTTCCATAGATTTGTATATGTATAAGGGTGTATACATGGATTCCAGATTTGCTTTGTCCAAGATATCATAGGATATTTATTCCTTATCTGCTGAGCTGCATTGGCAACATAAAATTTTCCATTTAAGTCCTTCTCCCATATCAGATTGTCAGAGCCACCACCAATTGCTGGTAATTCATTTCTCTCAAAAAAATTGAACATTTGCTCAGGTATTTGACATACACCATCCACAATTAGGTTAGCTACCTTTAAATCCATATTCATATGGACATAATGATCTTCTGCATGCCTCTCAATTAAAGCATATTCCTTGATCCATTTATCTTTCCATACAAATATTGTTTTTCTATCACCAACAATCCATCTTTTGCTCTCATGAACTGAGTCCACTCCACCTCCTCTATTTTCCACAATAATTTCATTAGCAGAGATTTATTCATCACTTCTAATCTCCTTAGTCCCAAGACACCTTCACTTATTGGAGTATTTACTTCATCCCATTTAACAGTGACTAATTTCTTAACAGAAGGATCTCCAGACCATAAGAAATTCCTGATAATTTTCTCACATTCCTTTATGACAGTTTTAGGCCATTTGTAGACTGCCATATTATATATGGGAATATTGTATAGCATATGTTTTACCACAGTTAATCTTGCAGAGAAAACTAATAACTTTCCCGTCCATCCATCTAACATCTTCTGCATTAATTCCACCATTCCTCACACTTGATATCATTTTACTCTACCAGGATTTAAAATAACCCCCAAGTAAGTATCAGGTAACTGTGATAGTCCCATTTGCAGATATTCATCTATCCCGTTTATTCTTGCATTTGAAACTCCACCAACAAAACATTTACTCTTGTTCCTATTCACAACTTATCCAGATAAAAGTTGATATTTTCTTAATAAGTTCATCAAATTATCCAATGATTTTTTGTGGCCATTACAGAATATAAAGATATCATCAGCAAGCATTAAGTGTGAAGGCCGACAATTACCTCTATTTACCATTGCTTGTATCTTGCCCTCCTGCACCATTTTTGATAAATTTCTGCTAAGAACTTCCTCTACAAGAATGGATAAGATGGGTGATAATAGATCACCTTGTCTGAGGCCCCTCCCAACACCCAAAAAACCACATGGACCATCATTCACAAGCACATAGATCATTGCAGATTCAAATATTTTCCTATTCCAATTAATGCCAATTTCAGAGAATCCAAATCTTCTAAGCACTTCAAACAAGAAATCCGAACTTAAAGAGTAATATGCTTGAGTTATATCCAGCTTAAGTCCAACATTTCCACCTCTTCTCTTAATGTTCAGTTCATTAATCATTTCAGAAGCTAACACAATTTTATCATGAATATTCCTCCCCTTAATAAATGCACCTTGTTGAGTAGAAATTAATCTCTCAATCATAGTACTTACTCTAGTAGTGATAATTGTGGTGAATATTTTGAAGATGAAATTTGATAAAACAATAGGTCTAAATTGCTCTGCGCTTCTTGCACCCTGAATTTTAGGAAGTAGAAATAGAAAGTTGAAATTTAAGCCTTTAGGCATAAATCCGTGATTCCAACAATATTGAATTGCTTCAATTAACTCTGCACCAATAATATCCCATGCAAATTTGTAGAAACTTCCATGAAATCCATCTGGCTCAGGAGCACTATTTGCATTCATATCAAAAACTGCTTCTTTAATCTTCATTGCAGTGGGAACAACATCAAGAATTTTGTTGTCTTCATCATTTAGAATTTTAGGAATTGCCTCCATTATCTCCTCATGGATTGTCACTTTCTGATCTTCAAGTTTCTTTTTATAATGTTCCACCAAAATATTTGCAATTTGAACTTGTTCTGTAACTACATTTCCCTTTGTACTTTCCAGTTTATTAATATTATTCTTAGTTTTCCTTATTTTAATAGATGCATGAAAGAATGTTGTATTAGCACCACCTTCCTTTATCCATTTTACTCTAGCCTTAGCTCTTATTAATTCATTATATTGCTGAGAAGAAATTTCATGTCTTCCCCTTGCTGTGACCAATTTATTTAGTAACTCAACATTTTAAGGATCTGCATCTGATAACAAAGAAGCTGCAAGTACCTCATCTTCTTTATTCTTTATTTTGAGTCTGAGATCACCAAAAACATCCCAGTTCCACTTCTTCAATATTTGTTTTAATCTTTTTAATTTATTCATAAAAGAAAAAGCTGGATTACCTGATATTGCTTCATACCATGCATCCTTAATTACTTCAAGAAAACTTGGATAATAAGTCCCAATAGGTTGATATCTGAATGGGGCATTCACAGGTTTACAAGTACTCACAACATAACCAAATAATGGACCATGAACCTCTTACAACCACTTTATATGACCAGCCATCAATTTTTTTTCCAACCATTTAAGGTTATAGAAGGATTTATCAAGATCACATAAAATTTTCTTTTTAGCAACTCTATTATTGCACCAAGAAAATCTGATTCTAGTTCTTGTAGCTTGAATTAAATTGCAAGACTCTAAACAGTCTCTGAAATCTTGCATTGATACTCAGAGTGGTCTTCTACCTCTAAATTTTTCATCATAACTCAACACAACATTAAAATCCCCAATTATTATCCATAGGTAATTCATTTGACTAATATCTATCAACTCTTCCCATAAGTCTCTTCTGTCCACAATGAGACATGCTGCATGAATTCCAGTAACCAGAACATCTCCATCTTTAACAATAATGGCTTGACTTGAAGATGAAACAAATATTACCCTAGGTAATTCAGACATGCTGCATGAATTCCAAAAAAGCCAAATATTACTTTTTGCAGTATCACTAGAATTATGTATAATCATTTTACTCAATCCAGCTAGATTCAAATTCTTAATTCCACTACCAGATACTTTAATTTTAGGTTGAGCTACCCATAATAATGAAGGACTAAATATTTTTATTAAATTTCTCAGTTTATCTTTGGCTTGAATTCTTTTCAAACCTATGATATTCCAATATAGCACTTTCATTGAGAGTGAGTTAATTGAGAAGTACTAGTACCTCCCACACTAACATTTGATTTAACAAAAGTACTAGCTTGCTTTCTAGTGATAACATTAGGAACACCTTTAGCATTTTTCCCTTTAACAAGTTTGCTAATTACCTTAGAAAAAATATGATCTTGCTTTTCATCAACCCCAATTAGTGCTTGAAATTTACTTGTAGAAGCAAAACCTTTATCTGAATAAGAATTGTTGTTCACTTTTCTTAAATTGGTATTAGTACCAGAAAATTCCTTCCAGCCATCTGAATTTGTTACCTCTGTGTTTGTAGTTGATGGAACTTGAGCTGTTAATATCTCAGTTGAGACATTGTTGGTCACTACTGATACTGTCACGGGCTCAGTAGATATACTGTTAACTTGCTCTAGAACTGTTTCACTAGATGGTATTTCAATAACTGAATGTAAAGTCTGCCCACTTGCACCCACATCAATAATTTTACCCACAGATAAAGAAGGAAATTCATTAGGTGACTCCAGAAGACCAGTAAATCCTTTCTCCTTATAAATTGGAGGAGTAATACTCATAATAGGAGGAACTATTGCATCCACTTCTTCAAAATTACAATATTTTCCTGACTCCAAAGTATTTGAAGGAAAGCATATATCAAATCCACCAGAGCTTCGCATTGTGACTCTTTTTGGAGTGTACCTCCATTGAGGTTTATGCACATTATTAGTTTTCACTTCTTGGTTCTGTTCTTTCCTTGGTACTCCGCACTCTGTTACCGAGTGACCCACAATTTTGCACTTACTAAAAAACTTAGGTAATTTAGATACTCTAATTTCTTGCTCAAATTTACAATACTTAGATTCAGCTACTACCTTATTTAGAATTTCATTAGAAAGATCGATTCCACCTAAATGCTAGCATAATATCCAATTTCGTTTTTCAAAGTTGTAGGATCTAGACGAATTGGTATACCAATATCTCTACCCATGGACATAAGAATGTCTTCTTTCCAATATTCAATACTAAGACCATGAAATAACATCCATACAAAAGCACTTGAAGATTTTTGTTGTACTGGTTTAAAATCACGTACCTAGTATCGAAGCTTCGGGTATTGAGATTCAACCTCCCAGAAACCCTCATAAAAAAATTTCATATCCGCCTTATTCTCTAGTTTGATAATAAAGATACCTGTGCCAGTAGGAATAAATTGACATTTACCTGTAAGAGTCATTGCTTCCTTAAAATTGCTCATGCAACTGAAATCTTCAATTTCACAAAATCCAGTCTTCCAATCATAATAAGCCTCCATTCATTAACAATCTCATCAATAATCTCATCAGGAATGAATACTGATGGACTAAAACTCATTGGAACAAAATTATTTTCTGATCTAATATTTTTTGAAATCTCAGATTCCGATCGAGAATTTGAGCATTGCTCCATCGATTTCAGTTTTAAGACATAATGATGTTCTTCAACTGAAACAAACGGTTATGAAATTACTCTAACTAACACCTGAATATAATTATCACCTGAATTAATGACGACGAAGCTCAGAAAACGAGAAAAATGTTGAGAAAATCTATGTTTCAATCGTCTAGTTGCAGAGCACGACTCGGTCCGACTCACCAAAAAAATCTTGTCCATACAACCTCCCTTCTTTTTCTCTTTCAAACGGACATTTGTTTACCGTATAGACTTATTAATACTCTATCGCACGTCAGGATTGTACTCCTTCACTTCAACTTTCTTTCACTTTAATAGGGATAAACTCTAAAACAGTCTATCCCATAGACCTTGCTCTGAGCAAGTTTAGTTTTTGGCACTTTTCCTCGGTCTCACAATTCGCTATTGTATTTTGTACGGGGCGCGTTTTTTTTATTTTGCTTTTTTGAAAGTAGCATTAGTTTTAGAAATTTCACTCAATACTAGTAGTATATCTCATGCATTTCTGGAATAATCTAATTTTACATAAATGATTTTTCAAGCATCATTTTACATAAATATTCATTTGTAATTCAATACGGTGAGTTGTTGAGTTCGCAAAACTACATTGTTAAAATTTTATATCGTTCTACTTTAAAAAAAAACAAAACAAAATGAGACCAATTTTTTTTTGCAGAATTTATTACCAGGAAGTCATTTCTAGCCTGATTCAGGAAAGAGCCGAAAACCATTTGATTGTATCAACAAAATGCCGACATGAAAACTTTATATAGATAGCTTGTCATGACAATGTTATTGGGGGTCAATGGGCCATATTTTTGTTAATCTATAGTTGAATGCACACCTATTAGTAGTAGACTAATTATTATATCGTTAATATTCAAATTAATGAAATGAATTACACTGATACTAGGAAAAGCAACATTAAGAGGTCGAAAAAATTCCCTAGAACTAAGAATTTGAAATTCCCGCCAAAAAAATGTTTGGCGAAAGTGTGTTTTAGGTAATCAAACCTTCTATTTTCTCACTCCATATAAATATAAGCTGTGTTCAAACACTACTTAAAAGATTTTCGCCTATAGTTCGGACAACCGTAGCATAGGATATCAGCAGTAATAAGGTAAATTGTTCATCAAATCTGAGTTTGTGCTTTTTTGTTGGTGGAGAACTCTTTGTTGATACATTTTGAGTTTATTTTGATTAAATCAGAACTCATTTTTGATCATAAACAAGAATAATTGTTTTGGTTTTGAAATTTGATATCACTTATTTTAGACTTATGTTGTTGAGTTGATTGAAATCTTAGTTAATCATTTAGGTTTGTTTGATTGAATCGCATCTAGTTTTTGAATCATATGCACAAAATATATTTTGTAATGATATCTCTTTCAGATAAATCCAGATCTGTATTTTTAGAATTCAATTGGATATGGTTTTTGATCATCCGATTCATCGTTATCAAGTAGAATTCTCAGTTGTTCATCACTATTTTAGTTTCGTGTGTTTGAGTTAATGGAAAATCTCTATTAATTATCTTGAGTTGTTTTGATTAAATCTAGTAGTTTGTGGTCGTATCACATAACGAATCTGGTATACACTTATGCATAATTAATCTATTTTCATATACGTTCATAGATGTAGATCTATGTATATTTATCTACGGTAATATTGTTTTTTATTGTTATTTTGTCATTTCAAGATGAAATCGCACTCGGATTTGGACTCGCCACCCCTGTTTGAACCATCGGATTTTCAAAATCCTCAACCCGGCCCAGTCAATCTAATGCAACCGCCGATACCATCTGAAACTTCTGATCCGCCAGAACCCTATTTCGGAAGTTTCTTCAACGATTATTTTCTAGAACCATGGTATTCTGCCAGGTCTCAGAAAGAATATGACGATTATTTCCTTGACATTAAACAAGTGTATAATGGGCCAAATGAAATTGTGCTTCAGCCTTTTAACCTTGTAGATGTGAACCAGGACGTCGATGAATTGCCAACCCAAGGTTTAGATGATTACACTTTCAGGGATTTCGATACTTGGTTTACAGAGGATGAGATTTTTGAGTCCGAAGAATATGTATATGTGGAAGACGCCTCCAAGCTTCAATGCAGTGAGGTAATAGAAAAAAGTCAAGTTATTGACCTCATTGGATCGGTTGCTAAAGAGAATTCTGTTGTTGATGGTTCTGTATCTCTTAAGGGAACCACCAAGTTCTGTGAAGGTATTGAAAAAAATCAAGTTGTTGAACTCATCAGATCGGTTACAATGGAGAATTTTGTTGCTGATAGTTATGGTTCTCTCAAGGGAACCTCCAAATTCTCTGAAGGTATTGAAAAAGGTAAAACTACACCAGTCAAGTTCTCTGAAGGTATTGAAAAGGGTAAAACTACACCAGTTGCTGAACTCAATGGAGCGGTTCCAAAAGAGAATTTTGTTGATGATGATTCTGTATCTAAAGGCACCACCAAGTGTTGGAATTATAATTCAAATAGTAGATTTAGGATAAATCTGTTTGATCTTTGAATGTTTTGAAGTTTGAATAATTGTTTGTTAGGTGTCCTAGTTGTTAGAGCATTGCTCGGTTGAACCCACCAAGCGTTGGTATGTCAAGTTTGGTTGTCATATTTTAGTGAACCAAAACTCATGTTAAGAGTCGCTTGATTATGTACTAGAGTTATACTTCGTATAGGTTAGCTTGAAAGCATTAGGATATGAGACATTACAAGTATTGCAAAGACTTGAAGATGTGAAGAAGCAAGGAGCTACAACGACAATAATCATCCTTCCACTTGAGGTTAGTGATATTTGACTTAAACTGTTTCATTCCCTAACGTATCTTTCAAGTCGTGCACATTGAAAACATAACTGCGAAGCATATTCGAACTCTAGATAGACATAGTATTAAGGAATACAATACGAGGTTTATTGCTTAACCATTAAACTTTGTAGATAAGACATCGACATAATCATTTGAATGCTATTGTGATTATGTATGAGTATAAGGTGAGGATTTCATCCTAGGGAACAATGTTTACATGTGTTCTAAGGAAGTAAGTTCATAAACTTGTTTTGTGAACCGAAAAGGAAATTGCCAGGTGTTATTGGTTTTGTTATTCATTGCATATCTTATGAACAACCAATATGTGTGATAAAGTAGAACCGCTCACAACTTGTTGTGTTCTTGGTAGAACTATTCACAAAGGCCTGACTTTTGTATTGGTATAACTTTTATTAGTAAAACCAATCTTAAGTAATCACCTTGGTATGATCGGGTTATGTCTGTCATGGGAAAGGGAACCAATCCTTGTAAGGGGTGAAGGGAACCGATCCTTGTAAGGGGTGAAGGGGAACCGATCCTTGTAAGAGGTGAAGGGGAACCGATCCTTGTAAGGGGTGCAGTACATCAAAGGGAACCGATCCTTGTATGGGGTGCAGCAAGGTTTACAGAAGAAATGGGAACCGATCCTGTGAACAAGTGCAACACATATAAGTTAGATACCATATATATGTGGGGAACCGATCCTAGTACCTAGTCAACCGAATTTTTGGGAAGCTAGTGTGACTATGCTTGGTACTCACATGGAGGTAGAACCGTAAACCCATGATTGTGATTGAATGTTGGTTTGATCAATCACATAGTTCTTGAAAGTCAGATGAACCAATTCTAAACTTGTTTGGAAGTGTGGCAAATCGGTTTCAAGGTTGTAAGTGTGAAAGAGAACTTACAAAGTAAAGATGTCGACAAACTTTGAACACATGCTGAGAATGTTTATTTCTATAGTTGTTCAAAGATATTCCTTAACGGCTAAGGGAAGAGAATCCCAAGATCGAAACACAAATAAGTTAAGAATCTTTTTATTAAGGTTATTAATTTCATTTGTATGGAAATTATGGATTTAGTAATGCGCATTTACTAATTATATTTTTCCAAGAGATTTCGATTGTTATTTTTGGACAGAGCATTTCCAGGAATTATGAAAACCGATTTTGTGCTTTAATGAATATGTTGAGAATATTTTCGGTTTTGGAAATTCCTTGGTGTCTAAACTTCCTTGTCTATAAATACACGAAGTTTGCCTTTCTAGCAAACTAATCCTTCGTAACAACAGACTTCCTCTTTTGTCTTTGTTACTGGTGTAGCCGCCTATCGGAGAGGAGAGTAATCTAATTAGGTGAAATCTCTTACGGCCGCTCGTTTTAAAGTCTTCTTTGGGATTGAGAATATCTAGCGCGACCCGTTGGTGGGAAACTAGATAATTGCGGTTTATCTTTGTTTTCGATTGATTTGATTGACTAACGGTGGTTGAAATCTGATTGCACCTAGTTTGTTTATGCTTGAGAATCTTCTCTTCTGATATAAGATTCACTCAAACTAGTTCAGAGTTCCGACAAGGATCTTTAGGATGTTGTTAGTTCTAAAGACGATCTTGTGATAATCTATTGTTAACAGTCTCCGTTCTGTGCGTAATTGATCACAAGAGATTCAAGTGATTGTGTGCAGGTTTTTATTGAAGATTTAAGAAGATTTTAAGACAAAGAAGATATTGAAGATCTGACTTGGGTTTTATAATCTTTGGTGTGCACAATACTTGTTTGGGAAAAGAGGATCCAATTAATAATCGGTTTATCCTTGTGGTAGATTGGATTGATTAATTGAGTAGATCGTCATCAACACGATTCCTTGTCATTAAAGGTGTTGTTGGCTTAATCTTAACCGATTACCTTCGGGTGATTGAACATAAGATAGATCTAGACCCAACGAAGGAGTTTATGTTAAGATAAACAGAAGAGCCTTTGTCTAACTCATATCACTTGGTTGAATAGAGTTGTTACCAAACAGATTTCTTGTTCCTTTACTTTTTGGAATACGAACCAAAGGGATTGTTCCAAGTACGTGACTTATTCATAGGTCGGAGGCGTGGGAATGCAGACAGAACTAGGTGAACTATAGGGTTAGTTACTTGGTCTCAACTATACGAAGTTAAGTGTAATTTTGTGTAGCGGCTTAATCCTGAGAGTATTCAATTCTGGACTAGGTCCCGCGTTTTTTCTGCATTTGCGGTTTCCTCATTAACAAAATCTTGTTGTGTCATTTACTTTTATTTTCCGCATTATAATTGTTTTATTATAATTAAAGTAAATTACACAGACGTTAATTCCTAATTACTTGATAAGTGAATCCTATTGTGTTTGGTTAAGTACGAACCTTTTTTTTTATCAAGTAACACACTTTGTTGTTTTATTGTCTCGATCTCGTATCCATAGACGATCACACAAAGTGTGAACCGATTAGTTGTATTGTCTCGATCTCGTATCCATAGACAATCACTTTCGGAGAAATGACTTATATGTAGGAAAAGTTTTAGCTTGAGGTATATTTGGGTAACCTCGCCTTTTCACTAGTCTTTAGAAAAATACTAAACACATTTAAATGTGTGACTTAATTACTACAAATTAGGATTTTGTTAGTAATGGGATAATGAGAGTATTTTAGGGTTTGAGTTACTGCCTATATAAAGGTTAGTTTTCTATTGTAAAGTATGCTGAAAGATTATCAATGTAGTTTTTACTTTTTATATTTTCGAGTGTTTCAGTCTTTCTCTCACTCCTCTCTGTGCTATTATGGAAATAACACATGGTATCAGAGCTGGGGCAAAGAGCTGATTTGGGGTAGAGTTGTAAGAAAGTTTGTTTGAAAAAACAATGATTTGATTTATCTAATAAAAAAAGGGTGATTTTCAGAAGGAAATTTGATATGAAAAAGGGGTTCTCATTTTTGTTTATTGTGAGTGCAAAGATTGATTTTGAGAGGAAAAAAAAGATTGTTGTGATGAAGAAAAATGTTATGCTATGATGATGATGAAGATGCATAATATGTTGGGTTGGTTGAAAGGATGCTGAGGTTGATCTAATAACAATGATGATACCAATGAAGATGACAAACTATTAAAGATGTTGTCGATAATGATGATGTTAATGATGGTGATCCTTGATGTTTTCTAAGTCATGGTAATGATGATGTATAATAAAAGTTTAAGAAGAATAAGAAGAATATTTGAAAAACGGGAGGGTGTTGGAATTATAATCCAAACAGTAGATTTAGGATAACTCTGTTTGATCTTTAAATATTTTGAAATTTGAATAATTGTTTGTTAAGTGTCCTTTTCTTTAGGAAAATACTAAACACATTTAAATTTGTGACTTAATTACTACAAATTAGGATTTTGTTAGTAATGGAATAATGAGAGTATTCTAGGGTTTGAGTTACTGCCTATATAATGTTAGTTTTCTATTGTAAAGTATGCTGAAAGATTATCAATGTAGTTTTTACTTTTATATTTTGAGTGTTTCAATCTTTCTCTCACTCCTCTCTGTGTTATTGTGGAAATCACACACCAAGCTCTTTGAACAAGTTGTGGAACTCAGATAATCAGTTGTTAAAGATAGTTTTGTTGATGATGATTCTTTATCTCTTGAAAGCACCACCAAACTCTCTGTTGAAGGTATTGAGAAAGGTGAATCTGAACAATCTGATGAGCTCAGTGGATCGGTTGGTAAGGAGAGTTTTCCTGATAATGATGATTCTTTATCTCTTGAAAGCACCACCACACTCTTTGTTGAAGGTGTTGAGAAAGGTGAATGTGAACAATCTGCTGAGCTCAGTGGATCGGTTGGTAAGGAGAGTTTTGCGGATAAATCTGTATCTCCTAAAGGCATTGTGGTCATAGAAAAAAGTGAAGCTGAACAGGTTGGAGAAGATCTGGACTCACTGATCATAATGGTTAAAAAGGTTATAAATGAAAAGAAAATGTTAACTGATGAAAAAATCTCATAAACAGACAAATTTGTAGACCTGCTCAAGTCTAAGGTATTAACGAAGGAGGGTGTTTTTAATCTCAACTTAGAAGAGATTAAAATCTCAGATAACTGAAATAAAAAAATTGATTCAAGGTTGAAGAATGACGGGTCTGTGAGTTTAAAGGTGATTAAAACTAAGAGAATTGAGATTAGAGGATAATTGATACGATGTCAATAGTAGTATAACTGAAATCAGAAAGTTAAGGTTGAAGAATGAAGGGTTGTGAATTTAGAGATGTTTAAAACTAAGAGAACTGAGGTCAGAGGATAATTGGTATAATATCATAGTAGTATAACTGAAATCAAAAAGTTGATAAGGGTCTGTGAATTTAGAGATGAATTACACTAAGAGAATAGGATGACTGGTAGTATGGTTGATATATTCTGCTTCATTTTTGTAAAAAATGTTTGAATTTTGTCTCTCCAGCTTAATTTGGTGGGGCTGATGGAATAGGAATTGAAAACTTTCATATGCCAAGGAATTGAAAACCTTCATGGGATTTTCTTCTGTTTCTTCTTCTTCTTGAGTTAAGATTTTGATTCTTCTCGAATCTACTAATTTTGTATGTGAAAACTTATGCAGTTCTATGTTTTTCATGATATTTATGCAGTTCGCTGGGCACCAAATTGGTATTTTTCTGCAAACAAGGAAATAAATATCTCCAAAAATCGTTTGAAAATCTTTGTCATTAAGTTATACCTAAGCTAATTATGTCAGAGAAAAACTGGTTTCTTGATAATCTGACTGTTGCGAGGGTCTGTTTTTTGTACAGGGCAGTTAGCTACGAGGTTGCTCGAAACACTACCAAAAGAAACACTACAAAAGCTATTTTATGCACCAGCTGCCATTAATACTAAGTACCGGGCATCGTTTACGTTTCTTTGGTGTAAATAAGAAAGTGCGTAAAGTCTAGTTGGAAGCTTGGAAAATTTCAAATGTAGAAACAATGCCACAAATTAGCAGAGTCGCATGCAGCAGTTTTCATCCTCATGGCCAGTTCTCAAACTCTGCCTTGAGAAATTACTGCATTGTATTTAGAATCTATCTGAATCCAAGTTTTGCTGGTAGATGTTGGGTTATAGTAACTCTTAGTCTCTGTCCCATCTGCACCTGTGTATTTCGATAACTTCTGGGATGCATTTAAGATTTTAGAAACTAAAAGCTCCATGATTTTTTAAAGCTAGGACAGGGTTGTTTCATTCTCTATGATTGATAGCCTATCAACTCAATGCACAAATTCCTAAACGTGGTACACGAAACTGTTTGATAGTGATAGTGTCTAAAAACAGCAGGTGAAAGTTGTTTTCAACCTTCAAACTGTTATGTGAGGAAGATCCGGTTTTTAGAGACATCTTTTCAAAATTCAAATTGTACAAATTACTTTCATTCTCTAGCTTCTTTTCTTCCTTAATTCTTCAACTTAATTGTAGGGAAAACTTTGTCTCTCCCTGGTTTTGTTTTGAAACTCAGAAGGGGAAACCATTTTTCAACTAAATTGTTAGAAATTTTGGTAAAATGAAACAAAATACACAGCTTAGACTCTCCATAGACAGATAAATGAATGTCTCCATCTCAACACTCGTTTTAGACTTTGATATCAAATAAACATCCTATGGTGGACGTAACTTATCACGTGGAAAACAAATCAATTCAAAGTTTTATCAGTTGATTATGATTTTTCAGGTTCCCCCGATTTGATAATCATCAAGCTTTTGTCTAGATTCTCGGGTTTTTTTCATACTTTCCTGCTTTCATCCCTCCCTCCCTCCCCCATTATTGTCTTATGTGTGCACCTCTATTTGATGTGAATTATCGTTGTTCTTAGTATGGCCTAGTTCATATGTGCTGGATTCAATTTTCTTACCTTGTTTTACTTAGTTATACTGTTGTTTGTTTTTTCCTTTTGTGATTTGAACTTTATAAATGTTATCAATGAACTTTTTTACAAGCGCATCTTTATAACAATCATCGTTTTTATATAGTTGAAACTTCGAATGCATAACTGGAGGCAGTTTTTTTCTTTCCTTTTCCTATTTGCTCATTTCTGATAACTTTTTTCAGGTTTTGACCATCTAGAAATTGTGATTATCCACCAAATAGGTTTTAGCGATAGACGACATGGGATATTGTCGCTGCAACCCGGTAAGCATTTAGAGATACGAGAAAAGGAATACAGAGAAGTCACCAACATGCAAAATGACAAGGCCGAAAGTAGGATGGTTGGGAGATTCCTCATTACAGGAAGTGTCAAGTTAGTGAGTCCAAAGAGCATGCCGATGAAGAGAATACTGAAGAGAAAATACTGGTAAACCTTTAATGGGATGTAACTGGAGCAATATTATGTGGTATATTTTAACTTTCTTAATCCGGTGCATCATATAATGAGACGATTTTAAGACAATTTCGATTGTTGGAAAGTTTCCAGAGGGAATTGGACCTGGTTTTTTGCATTTCCATATCATATCAAATCAAATATAAATAGTGATAATCTATACCAGAACTGGATTTTTGTTGTAATGAATCAAAATAAATTCCAGGGACTTGGTTTTTACTCCAGAAATTGCACTGGAAGGCAATACCTTTTCTAGGGGATTGTGTGATGTCTGAAAAACCTACGGTTTTGGGGTGCATGTCACGAGTATAACTACTATATAGGTACCCTCTGAGAGAATCAAAGGGAGATTCTATGGAACACCATCTTGATTTTCATGTTGTTCTATGCATATAACACTAATGGTTGTTTGTTATGCTACAGACTATTTAGTGTTTGATGAAAGTACTTTCTAAGGCTATTCTGGGTATAGCAAAGTGACGAACATATGTACCCAAGAGTCAAATATACACTTAAGCATACACGACGAAATTCCTAGCGAGTGATAGGTTTGCACTGCGCCAACGTTAGTTTTGTTATTGCTCGTCAGTTTGATCATCGTTCAACAGTTCCTCATCCAATAGCCAAGAACTCAGTGGCGGAACTAGGAAATGAGTGATGGGGTGGCTTGAAAACAAATGGGCTTGACTTGGGATGGCTTAAGCCTATTGTTTAGGCTTAATTCTCTTTAACCCAACACAATCACAATATAAAATTTAAGTTTTTTTTGACTTTGGGCTGGCTTAAGCCAGCCCAAGTCTGTACACAGTTCCGCCACTGCAAGAGCTCATTCCGTATAAATACCCAAGTTCAAATTCATTTCAACTCACACTATCTCAACTTTAAATTCATTTCAACATTCCTAGAGCTCGCTGCACCAAAGTGGCTAGTGCTCGCTTCACTTGAGAAGAAGATGTTTCTCTAATTTGATGTTCGAAATGAGTTGAAATGATGGAGATTTCAATTTGGTGACTATTAATTTATGGGACACCGTGTTTCGAAAGTTTGTGACGTTAAGTCATGTAAACTCAAGAATAGAAACTGAGTGTCTTCAAGAAAGATATTGCTTCATCAATAATGAAGTGAGAAAGTATGCACAAATTTTGTGGATGATAAAAGGGGATCATCCAGGGTTTTCAATCGATAAACTAAAATTGGAGCTCATGCTAAATTTTTTGAAGACAACAGAAGACGGTTTAAACTTGATGAACGCTATCAACTCTACAAGATTCATTTGCAAGGATTTAATTTTTATTAAGTATTATGCAATTAAGTTTAATTTAATGTTGGAATCTAATGAAACGTAAAATTAGTTTGACAATTTGAACATTAATTTAAAGATAGTTTTCATTGATTAAAACGAAAAGATTACAATAGAAATATTTATATTAAATTGCATTCATAAACTACTCACTTCACTGACCATTTCCTCCCTGATCATTAAAGATATAATTGCCCATTCTTTCTGGATCAAGAGTGTTATTCAATATATCAGAGATCATTACTAAATTTCTCAGTTTATCTTTGGCTTGAATTCTTTTCAAACCTCTGATATTCCAATATAGCACTTTCATTGAGAGTGAGTTAATTGAGAGGTACTAGTACCTCCCACACTAAAATTTAATTTAACTGAAGTACTATCTTGGTTTCTAGTGATAACATTAGGAACACCTTTAGCATTTTTCCCTTTAACATGTTTGCTAATTAACTTAGAAAAAATATGATCCTGTTTTTCAGCAACCTCAATTAATGCTTGAAATTTATTTGGAGAAGCAAAACCTTTACCTGAATTAGAATTGTTGTTCACTTTTCTTAAATTGGTATTAGTACTAGAAACTTCCTTCCATCCATCTGAATTTGTTACCTCTGTGTTTATAGTTGATAGAACTTGAGCTGTTAATATCTCAGTTGAGACATTGTTGGTCACTGATACTGTCACGGGCTCAGTAGATATAATGTTAACTTGCTTTAGAATTATTTCAGTATTCACTAACTAAATGTAAAGTCTGCACACTTGCACCCAGATCAATAATTTTACCGACAGATAAAGAAGGAAATTCATTAGGTGACTCCAGAAGACCAGTAAATCCCTTCTCCTTATAAATTGGAGGAGTAATACTCATAGTAGGAGGAACTATTGCATCCACTTCTTCAACATTACAATCTTTTCCTGACTCCAAACTATTTGAAGGAAAGCATATATCAAATCCGCATGAGCTTTGCATTGTGACTCTTTTTGGAGTGTACCTCCATTGAGGTTTATCCACATTATTAGTTTTCACTCCTTGGTTCTGTTCTTTCCTTGCTACTCTGCACTCTGTTACCAAGTGACCCACAATTTTGCACTTACTAAAAAACTTAGGTAATTTAGATACTCTAATTTCTTGCTCAAATTTACAATACTTCGATTCAGCTACTACCTTATTTGGAATTTCATTAGAAAGATCGATTTCCACCTAAAAGCTAGCATAATATCCAATTTCTTTTTTCAAAGTTGTAGGATCTAGACGAATTGGTATACCAATAGCTCTACCCATGGACATAAGAGTGTCTTCTTTCCAATATTCAATACTAAGACCAGGAAACAACATCCATACAAAAGCACTTGAAGACTTTTGTTGTTCTGGTTTAAAATCACGTACTTAGTATCGAAGATTCAGTTATTGAGATTCAATCTCCCAGAAACCCTCATAAAAAAATTTCATATCCACCTTATGCTCTAGTTTGATAATAAAGAAACCTTTGCCAATGGGAATAAATTGACATTTACCTGTAAGAGTCATTGCTTCCTTAAAATTGCTTCTACAACTGAAATCTTCAATTTCACAAAATCTAGTCTTCCAATCAAACTAAACCTCCAATCATTAACACTCTCATCAATAATCTCATCAGAAATGAATACTGATGGACTAAAACTCATTGGAACAAAATTATTTTCTGATCTAAATTTTTTTGAAATCTCAGATTCCGATCGAGAATTTGAGCATTCCTCCATCGATTTTAGTTTAAGACATAATAATGTTCTTCACCTGAAACAAACGGTTATGAAATTAGTCTAACTAACACCTGAATCAAAATTATCACCTGAATTGATGACGATGATGATCAGAAAACGAGAGAAAATGTTGAGAAAAATCTATGTTTCGATCGCCTAGTTGCAGAGAACGACTCGGTCCGACTCGCAAAAAAGATCTTGTGCATACAACCTCCCTTCTTTTTCTCTTTCAAACGGACATTTGTTTACCATATAGACTTATTAATACTCTATCGCACGGTCATGATTGTACTCCTTCACTTTCATAGGGATAGACTCTAAAACAGTCTATCCCATAGCCCTTGCTCTGAGCAAGTTCCGTTTTTGGCACTTTTCCTCGGTACTAAAATTCGCTTTTGTATTTTATACGGTGCGCGTTTTTTTATTTTGCTTTTTTGAAAGAAGCATCGGTTTTAGAAATTTCACTCAGTACTAGTAGTATATCTCATGCATTTCTGGAATAATCTAATTTTACATAAAAGTTTTTTCCGATCATTATTTTACATAAATATTCATTTATAATTCAAAACGGTGAGTTGTTGAGTTCGCAAAAGTACATTGTTACAATTTTATATCGTTCTATTTTTAAAAATAAAAATAAAATGAAGCCAAAATATTTTGCAAAATTTATTACCGGGAAGCCATTTCTAGCCTGATTAATGAAAGAGCCGAAAACCATTTGATTATATCAACAAAACGCGGGCATGCAAACTTTATAGATAGCTTGTCATGACAATGTTATTCGGGGTCAATGGGCCATAATTTTGTTAATCTATAGTTGAAAGAACACCTATTAGTGGTAAACTAATTATTATATCGTTAATATTCAAATTAATGAAGTGAATTACATTGATACTAGGAAAAGCAACATTAAGAGGTCGAAAAAAATTCCTAGAACTAAGAATTCGAAATTCCCGCCAAAAAAGTTTCCCCCCAAAAAAATATTTGGCGAAAGGGTATTTTAGGTAATCAAACCTGCTATTCTCACTCCATATAAATATAAGTTGTGTTCAAACACTACTTAAAAGAATTTTGCATGGAGTTCAGAAAACCGTAGCAGAGGATATCAGCAGTAATAAGGTAAATTGTTCATCAAATCTCAGTTTGTGCTTTTTTGTTGATGAAGAACTCTTTGTTGATACATTTTGAGTTTATTTTAATTAAATCATAACTTATTTTTGATCATAAACAAGAATAATTTTTTTGCTTTTGAAATTTGAAATCACTTACTTTAGACTTATGTTGTTGAGTTGATTAAAATCTTAGTTAATCATTTAGATTTGTTTGATTGAATCGCATCTAGTTTTTGAATCATAGGCACAAAATCTATTTTGTAATGAGATCTCTTTCAGATAAGTCTGGATCTGTATTTTTAGAATTCAATTGGATCTGGTTTTTAATCATCCGATTCATCGTTATCTAGTAGAATTCTCAGTTGTTCATCACTATTTTAGTTTCGTGTGTTTGAGTTAATGGAAAATCTCTACTAATTATCTTGAGTTGATTTGATTAAATCTAGTAGTTTTTGATCGTATCACATAACGAATCTGGTTTACTTCACTTATGCATAATCTCTTTTCATAGATGTAGATCTGTGTATATTTGTCTACGGTAAGATTCATTTTTAATGTTATTTTGTCATTTCAAGATGGAATCGCACTCGGATTTGGACTCGCCACCCCTGTTTGAACCCCGGTCCAGTAAATCTAATGCAACCGCCGATACCATCTGAAATTTCGGATCCGCCAGAACCCTATTGGGGAAGTTTCTTCAACGATTATTTTATAGAACCATGGTATTCTGCCAGGTCTCAGAAAGAATATGATGATTATTTCCGTGACCTTCAACAGGTGGATAATGGGCCAAATGAAATTGCGCTTCAGCCTTTTAACCTTGTAGATGTGAACCAGGACGTCGATACATTGCCAGCCCAAGGTTTAGATGATTACACCTTCAGGGATTTTGGTACTTGGTTAACAGAGGATGAGATTTTTAAGTCTGGAGAATATGTATATGTGGAATACGCCACCAAGCTTCAATGAAGTAAGGTAATATAAAAAAGTCAAGTTGTTGACCTCATTGGATCAGTTGCTAAAGATAATTCTGTTGCTGATGGTTCCGTATCTCTTAAGGGCACCACCAAGTTCTGTGAAAGTATCGAAAAAGGTCAAGTTGTTGAACTCATCGGATCGGTTACTATGGAGAATTTTGTTGTTGATAGTTCTGCATCTGTCAAGGGCACCACCAAGTTCTCTTAAAGTATTGAAAAAGGTAAAACTACACCAGTCAAGTTCTCTGAAGGTATTGAAAAAGGTAACACTAAACCAGTTGTTGAACTCAATGGAGCGGTTCCAAAAGAGAATTTTGTTGATGATGATTCTGTATCTAAAGGCACCACCAACTGTTGGAATTATAATTCAAATAGTAGATTTAGGATAACTCTGTTTGATCTTTGAATATTTTGAAATTTGAATAATTGTTTGTTAAGTGTCATAGTCTTTAGGAAAATACTAAATACATTTAAATGCATGACTTAATTACAGATTTTGTTAGTAATGGGATAATGAGAGTATTATAGGTTTTGAGTTACTGCCTACATAAAGGTTAGTTTTTTATTGTAAAGTATGCTGAAAGATTATTAATGTAGTTTTTACTTTTTATATTTTTGAGTGTTTCAATCTTTCTCTCACTCCTCTCTGTGCTATTGTGGAAATCACACATGGTATCAAAGCTGGGGAAAAGAGTTGATTTGGGGGAGAGTTGTAAGAAAGTTTGTTTGAAAAAACAATGATTTGATTTATCTAATGAAAAAGGGTGATTTTCAGAAGGAAAATTGATATGAAAAAGGGGTTCTCAGTTTTGTTTATTGTGAGTGCAAAGATTGATTTTGAGAGGAAAAAAAAAGATTGTTGTAATGAATAAAAATGTTATGCTATGATGATGATGAAGATGAAGATTATCGATTTGCATAATATGTTGGGTTGGTTGAAAGGATGCTGAGGTTGATATACTAACAATGATGATACCAATGAAGATGGAAAACTATTAAAGATGTTGTTGATAATGATGATGTTAATGATGGTGATCCTTGATGTTTTCTAAGTCATGGTAATGATGATAGATAATAAAAGTATAAGAAGAATAAGAAGAATATTTGAATTACGGGAGGGTGTTGGAATTATAATCCAAATAGTAGATTTAGGATAATTCTGTTTGATCTTTGAATATTTTGAAATTTGAATAATTGTTTGTTAAGTGTCGTTTTCTTTAGGAAAATACTAAACACATTTAAATGTGTGACTTAATTACTACAAATTTGGATTTTGTTAGTAATGGGATAATGAGAGTATTCCAGGATTTGAGTTACTGCCTATATAAAGGTTAGTTTTCTATTGTAAAGTATGCTGAAAGATTATCAATGTAGTTTTTACTTTATATATTTTTGAGTGTTTCAATCTTTCTCTCACTCCTCTCTGTGCTATTGTGGAAATCATACACCAAGCTCCCTGAACAAGTTGTGGAACTCAGATAATCGGTTGTTAAAGATAGTTTTGTTGATGATGATTCTTTATCTCTTGAAAGCACCACCAAACTCTCTGTTGAAGGTATTGAAAAAGGTAAATCTGAACAATCTGATGAGCTCAGTGGATCGGTTGGTAAGGAGAGTTTTCCTGATAATGATGATTCTTTATCTCTTGAAAGCACCACCAAACTCTTCGTTGAAGGTATTGAGAAAGGTGAATGTGAACAATCTGCTGAGCTTAGTGGATCGGGTGGTAAGGAGAGTTTTGCTGATAAATCTGTATCTCCTGAAGGCACTGTGGTCATAGAAAAAAGTGAAGCTGAACATGTTGGAGAAGATGTGGACTCATTGATCATAATGATTAAAAAGGTTATAAATGAAAAGAAAATGTTGATTGATGAAAAAATCTCATTAACAAACAAATTTGTAGACCTGCTCAAGTCTAAAGTATTAATGAAGGAGGGTGTTCTTAATCTCAACTTAGAAGAGATTAAAATCTCAGATGACTGAAATAAAAAAATTGATTCAAGGTTGAAGAATGACGGGTCTGTGAGTTTAAAGGTGATTAAAACTAAGAGAATTGAGATTAGAGGATAATTGATACGATGTCAATAGTAGTATAACTGAAATCAGAAAGTTAAGGTTGAAGAATGAAGGGTTGTGAATTTAGAGATGTTTAAAACTAAGAGAATTGAGATCACAAGGATAATTGGTACAATATCATAGTAGTATAACTGAAATCAAAAAGTTGATAAGGGTCTGTGAATTTAGAGATGAATTACACTAAGAGAATAGGATGACTGGTAATATGGTTGATATATTCCACTTCTATTTTGTAAAAAATGTTTGAATTTTGTCTCTCCAGCTTAATTTGGTTGGGCTGATGGAATAGGAATTGAAAACTTTCATATGCCAAGTGATGATAGTTTTATTAGTTCTTATTTCATATCATTTTACTTTGTTATTGTCATCACTCCCTTCTTCTTCTTCTTCTTATTCTTCTTCTTCTTCTTGAGTTAAGATTTTGATTCTTCTCAAATCTACTAATTTTGTATGTGAAATTGTCATGCTATTTATGCAGTTCGCTGGGCGCTAAATTGGTATTTTTCTGCAAACAAGGAAATAAATATCTCCAAAATCTTTTGAAAATCTTTGTCATTAAGTTATACCTAAGCTAATTATGTCAGAGAAAAACTGGTTCCTTGATAATATGACTGTTGCGAGGTTCTATTTTTTTGTACTGAGCAGTTAGCTACGAGGTTGCTCAGAACACTACCAAAAGAAACACAATTAAATCAGGGACGGACCCAAGAAAGATAAATTTCCTTATAAGGGCCGGGCTAGAAGCCTTGGTCGAGCAAAAAAGAAAAGAATTAGCTTGTGGACTGAGAAGCCTACCCGGGCTAAAGCCCCCTTTAACCCAGCTATAGGTCTGTCATTGAATTAAATCCATAAAACACTACAAAAGCTATTTTATGCACCAGCTTCCATTAATACTAAGTACCGGGCATCGTTTACGTTTCTTTGGTGTAAATAAGAAAGTGCGTAAAATCTAGTTGGAAGTTTGGAAAATTTCAAATGTAGAAACAATGCCAAAAATTAGCAGAGTCGCATACAACATTTTCCATCCTCATGGTCAGTTCTCAAACTCTGCCTTCAGAAATTACTACATTGTACTTAGAATCTATCTGAATCCAAGTTTTGATGGTAGATGTTGGGTTATAGTAACTCTTACTCTCTGTCCCATCTGCACCTGTGTATTTTGATAACTTCTGGGATGCATTTAAGCTTTTTAAGTATACAATTAGAAACTAAAAACTCCATGATTTTTTAAAGCTAGGACAGGGTTGTTTCATTCTGTATGATTGATAGCCTATCAACTCAATGCAAAAATTCCTAAACGTGGTACACGAAACTGTTTGATAGTGATACTGTCTAAAAGCAGCTGGTGAAAGTTGTGTTCAAACTTCAAATTTGTTCTAAATATAAGTTGTTTCAACCTTCAAACTGTTATGTGAGGAAGATCCGGTTTTTAGAGACATCTTTTCAAAATTCAAATTGTACAAATTACTTTCATTCTCTAGGTTCTTTCCTTCCTTAATTCTTCAACTTAATTCTAGGGAAAACTTTGTCTCTCCCTGGTTTTGTTTTGAAACTCAGAAGGGGAAACCATTTTTCAACTAAATTGTTAGAAATTTTGGTAAAATGAAACAAAATACACAGCTTAGACTCTCCATAGACAGATAAATGAATGTTTCCATCTCAACACTGGTTTTAGACTTTGATATCAAATCAACATCCTATGGTGGACGTAACTTATCACGTGGAAAACAAATCAAATTCAAAGTTTTATCAGTTGATTATGATTTTTCAGGTTCTCCCGATTTGATAATCATCAAGCTTTTGTCTAGATTCTCGGTTTTTTGTCATACTTTCCTATTTTCATCTCTCCCTCCCTCCCCCCATCATTGTCTTATGTGTGCACCTCTATTTGATGTGAATTATCGTTGTTCTTAGTATGGCCTAGTTCATTTGTGTTGTTGATACACGTGCATCTTGCTTTTCCTGGGAACTAGTGATCCTCAAGACGAATTGAGGATAAAATCCTATATTAGGAAGGATTCCTTGTTTAGGATAAATTCCTTGTTCAGGAAAGAGTATTGTTTTGACAGTATTCTTAGTTTAGGTAATATACCTAGAAAAGGAATTAGTCCTACAAAAGGAAATAGATTCCTAAGAGGTTTGGGAAACCAAACCAAACCTATAAATAGGGATGTTTAGCTCATAACTAAACACATCTAGTTAGTGTGTTCTTTATATTGACGCACCTAGAGACACATATATTAGGCATAGAAAATCTAGGAGAAGCTTGGAACAATACTTGTGCAAGCTAGCAAACAGTTTAAGGTTGATCCACTGTTTAGAGATATTGTGAGCGTAACAAAGAGAGAATTGTAATTGTTTTCTTCTTCATAATCTAGAGAAGATATTTTCTTCGAATTACTACTTCTGTTCTGTTTTCTAAGTTTCTGGTCTATTATTATTCTGAATTCCACCTTTATAGTAATATCTACTAAGGTACAAATATCATACGTATCAAGTTGACATCAGAGCCAGAGCCGTTGGTATCAAGTTGGTACCAGGAGCAAGGTTAGTTTCTAGGGTAAATCCCTGTGGTTTATGGTTTTAAATAGATCTCTCTACATAAAGCTTGGTGAGGTACTCGAGAAGCTAGAAGACGTTAAGAAAACAAGGGGATCAAGGATGACAAAGTCAGATGATGATCCTAAGGAAGGCGGACCACAAACTATGGAAGAAAATGTGGTTACGCTGCAAACAGACATGAAGTCAATTCAAGTTACCCTTCAGGAGCTGAGAGAATGTATTCGTTCTCATACACCCAAATCGAAGACGAAGAAAAAGATTATACCTTCACCTGAAGTTTCAGAAAGAGATGACCCGGAAGAAGACGATTCAGAAGAAGAAGAAGAGGAAGAAGATGAGGACCAAAGAAGAAAAGTGAGTCTCTCAAAAGTTATACTTCAACTAAACTTCATGATAAGAATCTGAAAATTGACTTTCGTGTTGATATTCCAATTTATGATGGAAGTGTCGACGTAGAGAAATTGGATGATTGGATTGAACGTCTAGAGACGTATTTTTCTTTATTTGAATATGGTTCAAGGGAAAAGATTGCTTTCGCGGCATTGAAGCTACAAAAGCATGCTCTAACCTGGTGGAAAGCTTATCAAAGACAAAACCAAGGCAAGGGAGTATTGTCGTGGAAAAGATTCAAGGCAGTTGTAAGGAAACAATTTTATCCGGTTGGCTACCTTTAGGAGAGATGGTTCAAGTGGTAAAACTTGAAACAGACATACAACCAAACCGTACAAGAATATACTTCGGAATTTCAGAATCAAACTATGGTTTTGGATTTAAACTTGGAAGATCATACTATCTATATGAAGTATATTTCCGGGTTCCATGAGTATATACGGAAGGAGTTGAAGATGTTTTCAGTAGACACTATCGCTGAAGCAAGTATAAAAGCTAATGCTATTGAAGGCAGACTTAAGAAAACTGATGTTGAGGAAAACGTCAAGGGAAAGTATGGAAGTTTCGTCGCTAAAGGAGATGAAAGGAGCAAATAGAAAGGAAAGTCTAACGACCGAGAAGTTTTAGTTTGTAATCATTGCAAACAAACAAGGCATGTTGTTGACCAGTGTTGGATGAGTATCCTAATCTGAAACCAAAAGGGTTGCAGAAGAAATAAGCCATGATGGCAACACTAGTCTCACAAGTTCCAAAAGAAGTCCAAGGACTAACAGTACCTAATCAAAAGCTCTCTCTAATGGCAGGTGGCGTAGAAGAACTTATAAAAGACGATCCTAGGGAACGACTCTTCACGATCAAGATGCAGGTTAAGAAAACACTAATAGATGTTGTTATTGACCCAGGAAGTCAGAAGAATTTACTTCCACATTCTTTCACTACAAGAAAACATGGCTTTGGTGACGATAGTTTTGGCGGCGAAGAATATTTCATCGCTGAAGCTTAGTTATTGTGACCAAAATAATTTTTGTCACTGTTGTTCGGTTTTCAGCAACGTGACTTGGGTTTCGTCACTCATAAGTTTTTAGTGACCTTATTTAGAGACGAAATAATGTCTAGTCACTAATGAATTTTTTGTGATTATATATGTTTGTCACCATTCAATGCTATTGTGATGATGCTAAAAAATTGACATAAAATCTTTTTGGTGATAATTTATAAATTTCGTTACAAAAGAAAAGTTTATACTAACAAAATTAATTTGTCACTAACTAATTTTATAGTGACGAAACTAAATATCTGACGCTATACTTATTTTTAGTGAGCACCTTCTTGTTTGGTTGCAAATATTTATATAGTTAACAACTTTTAATTGTCACAAGACAAAATATTTGCAACGAACTAGATTTTGTCGCTTTAGTCATTTTCAGTGACACTATAACTTCACCGCAGTTTGTGATTTCAGTGATTACTGAAATGTTGTCACAAAGATTTCTTTATGGTGATAAAAAAAATACGTAGCTGCTAAAGAATAAGTTTTCGGTAACAATATATTTTATCATGTAAAACATAATACTTAAAAAAGATGTAATAAATTAGATCGAAAAGAATGTCCTATAGACCAAAGATTGAATCAAAAGTGTGTCGGGTGCAACCAGCCTTCCTTTTCCTGGACAACAGTTTCGTGTTTTGCCATTTCAAGTTTAAATCGGGGAAACTTGGCAGGATCACCAGCTGTTTGAGCACCTTAAGTTATGCAAACAGAAAAAATCATGCACAAGGAGACACAAAAAGCACACGAAGAAAGTGGATTCTCAGACTGCATTAGAAAAAAAA